>NC_066871.1:33461478-33667351 GCF_022985175.1 Labeo rohita
ATAACGATGGTTTTGTAACCGTCTCGGTATGTTAACACACTCAAGCTGCTCGTTGAACAATCGCATGATTACGTGACTGAAACTAGGACATCATTATACAACTTCACATGCTAGCAAGTGTTGATGTAAGCATGATCTATCATGTCATGGTTCAGCAAAACGGTCCTCCTTCTGAGGAACACAAATCGAGATGTTTTGAAGAATGTCAGTGCTGCTCTTTTCCTTATGGTGAAAGTGGCTGGGATTTTGAAATGGGAAATTAAATTGCCTAAATTAATCTTGATGTTTTTAAATCCGTATGAGAGAAATTTCTAACAATCACCCATAGATCCATTCTTTTATAATTTGTCACATTAAATTGCGTTTGTCAAAATTTGCATGCTTTGTAAATCCAACACAAAGAGAATGACTTTGGTTTAATATCCTACGTGTATATAACTTCCTTCTTTCAGAAAAATGTAATCGGAGTTATATTAAAATTTATCCTGGCACTCCCAAGCTTTAGAACGACATAGGTGGGTGTTTCTCCTCATCAGTCCAAAACAAGTCCAATAATATGCATCCATCCATAAGAAAAATGCCTCACGCAGCTCGGGGGGGTTAATGAAGGCCTCCTGTAGCGAATCGATGTATTTTTGTACGAAAAATATCCATATTTAAAACGTAAGAATCACTTTAATAGCTTGCACTAACAGTTTTACACAGAAAACAAGAGGCGTGTGCAGTACTGAAATAGCGTCTAAGCTGTTCGTCAATCGCAACACATTTCGTTTTTCAGAAGGCTGGCCTTAAACCCGTAACTAACTGAGCCTTATGTGCCAAGCTGGGAACAATGCATTGTTATAATGTAAATTATGTTAAAAATAATAAGTTTTTTTTAACTACGAAGCATGAAAGCATGTTCTACACTGTAAAGAATAAAAAACACGATTTGTTGAGTCAGCTTAAAATAATTTGTTACCCTGCTGCCTTAAAATTTTAAGTTCAGTCAACTAAAATAAGTTCAGTCAACTTGAAATGTCAAGTTGTACTTAGTAACAACTTAAATATTTGTGTTTGCTAAACTTAACAGATGGGTAAGTAACCCAGCTGCCTTAAAATTTTAAGTTGATTCAACTCAAATATCTAAGTTGTCACTTAGTATAATTTAACATTTCAAGTTGAATAAACTTTTTTTGACTTGACTGAACTTAAAATTTTAAGGCAGCCAGGTTACAAATTATTTTAAGTTTACTCAACAAATTTTTTTTTTTTTTTTTTTTTTTTTACAGTGTAGTACACCCCCAAAACAAAATCAAGACTTTGAAAAAGAGCATAATAGGACCACTTTAATTTTCATATCTTCAACATAAGCAGAACAAATTTGTGTACGTAATTTGTAAATCCATTCTGTTAAACTGTATCATTGCACTTACATGCTAAAAAACTAATTTTCTTTTCAAGTTGAATAAACTTTTTTTGAGTTGACTGAACTTAAAATTTTAAGGCAGCCAGGTTACAAATTATTTTATGTTGACTCAACAAATTGTTTTTTACAGTGTATCTACCCAAATTCATTCTACTTGCATTTGTTTATTTAATTGTGACTGGATTTACAAAGTATTTGTATGTTCTCTGATAAATTGTTGCGTTCAGTTTAAGCACATACAGAATGAATTTGCGAATGTTTATAAAACAAATCTTTCATACATTTTCATATAACTTCAACACAAGCAGAATGAATTTTAAGCACAAGCTGAATTAAATTGTAAATGTTAATGATAAATCATTCTTGGAATAAAAATGTTTTTACAAACAATAAGAATTACAAAAAGCTTGTCAATACTGGGCTGGGTCCACAAAAGCAGATTTGAGAGCTGCTGTGGACAACTTTTAGTTAATAAAACACTGGGTTTTGCTTCCTTCAATTGCAATCTTATGATTTCAGAAGATTTTTATGATGGTTTTAGTTTATATTATTTATTGTATTTACTTTGTATGAAACAAAAAAGGCATTTTGGACATTCTGCACTTAATTTCTTTGTTCAGTTAAATATATTGTTTTATTTTCTATTAAAGAAGTGGTTTTGGATTGGAATTACATTTGATTTGTACCATAAATTACCATTTTACATCAGGATAATACCATTGCTCATTAAATACATTTTTTTTTTTAAATGAGCTCGTCAATACATTGTCAACCATATATCGATATTTTTTTTTCTTTTTTCTGATGAAACCCTTTGTCATGCGTCACAGTTAGTTGGAAATGAGGCCTATGATGCTCTACAGGAAGTGTGTGGTGTGCACATTGTAAAATTGAACACTGTGTACCTTCGAACCTTTGCATCCTTGAACTCTTTTTGTTCTGAAAACAAAAACTAAATAGGAAATGGGATGAAAATGAAGCTAAATGCGCAAGGTCATCAGATGAGTCATTAGTTGCTCCAAACAAAACTTAAAACATACATTTACATCATTTTAACACAAGACCTCAATTAAACTTAATGGTGATTGTTTACTAAATAGACATTTTATACATGTGTAACATTCAGTGCAATAAGTCACTGTAATGTAAACACCACTTCTGCAACAGCGCGACAGATCATCACCATAAATACTTCAACTGAATAATAAGACTGACCAATGTAAGTGCTGTTTATTGAAGCAGTAGCTCTATGTTTTAAGAGGTAGATTCAGACTTAGTACTGGCTTGAACTGATTACAAAAAATGTCACCATTCAGATCAACACTGCGAGAGAGTTAAGAACATGAAAGCGAATTATTTATCGCACTGGATGACGATCTAATGACATATTTAATATGACTGACGGCTTATGCAAAAACGTTTATTAAATCTCATATAGATATTCTTAATGTTACAGATGATGTTACCTTCTGTTTCACATGTATAGCATGTGTCTCGCACTGCTGTAAACATTTCATTCAGACAATGGAGAGGCTCCTATTGGAGGAGCTCTAGAGTGATGTCACCGGCTCGTCTTCTGATTGGTTAAGCTCTTTGTGCAGCTCCAGTGCTTCTCTCTGCTCTGCGGTGGTGTCATGGTATGAGGTCTGGAGCGGGACGTCCTGGGACAGACAGTCCATGGAGGACATGGGCCGGTCTTTCATCGAGGTGCTGGATGCTGTGGGGGTAGAGGGTGGAAAGCCAGAGGTCAAAGGTTGAAAACGATTCAAGTGTGAGTTACGATCACAACTGCGTCAGGTACAACTGGAGCTCATAAACTAACAAACGTGTCAAGACATTTATAGAATGACTTAAAAACGTCTACATAAAAGGGCTTTGTGAAAAAGACATTGAAACTATATTGAAAAAATATCTTATATTTAAAAAAAACACTTGCAGATTATATAACTGAAATAAAAGGCCATTTAAGTGTGCTTAAAGAGACATTTTCATGACTGCTTTTTAACAAGTCACAGTGAAATACAGTGTCAAGGGTTTGGGCTAAACAGTTTAACAACCTTAGCAAACACCACTGATCATTTCACACATGCTAACTTGGGAGCCGCCCAGAAAAACAGCCTGTCTTTGTTTACCACTGACTATTTAGACTTCTCTATTAGCTCAGGCATAGATAAGATATACACACAGGTCATAACCTGGTGAGCCTCAACTTGGACATTGCCAGGGTATTCAAAGGTCAAGAACAGCACCTCAGTGTTTGCAGCTCGTCGTTAGCCTTGTAACTAAAATAGCTTGTGTTGTAAACAGCCAGTGTTTATTTACAGCCAACTTTAACAGCTTTATTCGTGACTGCTGTGAGCGTGTTTAAGGTCAGCTCCTTGTAACCCACCTGAGCGGCTGCGCTGAGTCTTGGCACTCTGTGGCCGTGCGGGACTTCCACGGCCGCCGTCCACTCCAGTTGACCTCTGGGACTGCGAGCGGACGATCTTGTCTTTGCTCTTCCAGTTACCTGTTATTTACATGGTAGACATGAGAGAACTGACAGCAGTTTATTCACTACATGGCACAAGCTGATTGGCTAATGCTGGTTCTGAGATTGCTTGTTCAACATTTAAATAGTCTGAGTGTTCACAGGTCCTGCAGCATGCTATAGAGTCCCTCTGAAACCCTCCACCTCCCCCAGCACCACCTGTCTTAGGGCCAGATTTACTAAACAGGGCAAACAGAGTGCAATTCCATAAAAGTGCAGATGGGAGGGGGAAATTCTGCATGTGATTTATTGACGATGCGCACATTAAAGAACACAGATGCAGCCAGATCATTTCCATAATGACCAGCGCAATCTACCGCCTGCTTTAAAGGACAAGTCCACTTCCAGAACAACAATTTACAGATAATGTACTCACCCCCTTGTCATCCAAGATGTTCATGTCTTTCTTTCTTTAGTCGTAAAGAAACTAATGTTTTTTGAGGGAAACGTTTCAGGATTTTTCTCCATATAATGGACTGATATGGTGCCCCGATTTTAAACTTCCAAAATGCAGTTTAAATGCGGCTTCAAACGATCCCAAATGCAGTTGTAAATGATTCCAGCTGAAGAAGAAGAGTCTTATCTAGCAAAGCGATCAGTTATTTTCATAAAAATAATACAATTTATACACTTTTTAATATCAAATGCTCGTCTTGTCTTACTCTCCCTGAACTCTGTGTATTCTGGTTCAAGACAGTTAGGGTATGTCGAAAAACAATTGTATTTTCTCCCTCAACTTCAAAAATCATTTCAAAATCTTCCTACATCGCTGCAGAAGTACTGACACAGTCTTTGCAAAGTGAACATGCAAAGAAACACCCTTAACAAAAAAGATAAAACAGCGATATAAGACAATTTTGAAGTTGAGGGAGAACATGAGATGGGAGTTTTTTTCCACATACCCTAACTGTCATGAACCGGGAAAAACAGTTCAAAATCGGGGCACCATATCAGTCCACTACATGGAGAAAAATCCTGAAATGTTTTCCTCAAAAAACAATTTCTTTACGACTAAAAAAGAAAGACATAAACATCTTGGATGACAAGGAGTGAGTATGTTATCTGTCCATTTTTGTTCTGGAAGTGGACTTCTCATTTAAGACATGCTTTTTTTGTGTGTTAAATAATGCCGAAAATACCAATAATTTAACGAGCGCAAACGTTAGTACATCGCCATAGTAAATATCAGTAAGTGACTGATCTATTGTTGCTTTTAGTATAAAGCTATAAAGGTCACGCAATATGATATTCAAACTCACATTAGACACTTTCATCATTGAATAAAGCACGTAATCAGCATCTTAGACTATCACTGTCATAGTATTGTTGTTCTTGCCACAATGTTGTAGAAATAGAAACTGTTTATAAAATAGAAATTTTGTGTTTCATCATTGTGGCTAGTTAGGACAAAAACTCAGATTAACATGGAAAAGATAGCTTTTATGGCTTCTCATGGCGCATGTAGTTAGGACATGGTGTTAGACCTTCATTAATCTTCAGAAAACAAATGAAGATGTTTTTGATGAAATGCGAGAGCTTTCTGACCCTGCACAGACAGCAACATAACTGACACATTCAAGGTCCAGAAAAGTAGTAAGGACATTGTTAAAATAGTCCACGTGACATCAGTGGTTCAACCTTCGAGAAAACTTTTTAGTACTCTCTTGAACGTGAGGTGAAGACTGACAGAAGAAATTGTTGAATAAAGTCGTTATTTTTGTTTTCTTGGCTCACAAAAATGTATTCTTGTAGCTTCATAACATTACGGTTAAACCACTGATGTCACATGGACTATTTTATCGATGTCCTTACTACCTTTCTGGACCTTGAATATCAAAATATCTTAATTTGTGTTCTGAAGATGAACGAAGGTCTTACGGGTTTGGAATTACATAAGTGGAAGTAATTAATTCAAAAGCTTTTTTCAACAAAAACATGAAGCACTGACAAATATGTAATAGAATCAGAAACAATAGTATAATGCCTCATGGTAGGCCTGTCTTAAAAGGTTTCTACATCATTGTTACTCTGTGGAGACATTTCCTTCAGGAATGTGACTGTTGTGCTTTGTTGGTTAACAGACAACAACTTCTGACCTTCAACACTGGACTCATCTTCTCATAAATCATCTTTTTACTGCATGGCATGAACAAGCTGCCAAACGTTTGCACGGTCAAGCACGACATGGCTCATCTGCCAAGCAAGTGTCTTTTGTTTGACTTTCAACCATCTTTCTTTGATTCGACGATACAACGAAGGGCGAAGACCCGAGACCAATTTTCCTCCAGATCCGTTGTCACTTCCAGATGGTTTCTCATTGCAGCTCTGCTATTATGTAACACAGAAATGTTCGGTTCTTTCCAGCAAGAAACATTAAACTGGCTCCCTTCTTTCTTCACCCCATCAGCTTTATTTACCTCAGCCCTGAATAATACTACACCACAAACCAACCGCTCTACATAACTCTAAATCAAAGTTGCAGTAATCTTCTCTGTCTGTTACAAGGGAGATCTTCTTCTCCCCCACAGTCCAGACCCAATCGTCCACTGCGAGACGAGCAAAAAGTGGGTCAAGTGTGCGGATGGATATTGTGATGCGATCATGTTGAGATGCGTTGCGTAACGAGTCGTGAGGGGAAGCGTGATCAGGGCCGTGAGGCCCCTGTATAGACTGTATAGAGTCCTGAACACAACAGAAGTTTCTACCATCAATGAACAGCTTCCAGCTCACGAATCAGTCATTCATGCGCTCAACTGTTCTCGTGTCAGTGCCGTTCCAGGTCTAGAGCGAGCAAACACAAAGTTTCCTGGGGAAACGCAGTACTTTTGCAAGAGAATGCAAAAGATTTGACAGCAAACATAAAGCGAAGGAATGCAATGCTTTTGCAGGAGAATGCAAAATTTTTAAATTTTTGTTGTGCAAGTAAACATGCAGAATTGTGCACACATCATTTTTTGCCAAAGCTAACATACAAAGCTTGCTCTTATTATTCCCAGCCTATATTTTAAGCAACTATGGCAGGTGTAAGCCATATTGAATGTGTCATTCCTAACACAATAATCCCAAATGCTATAAACGCAATGCGCAATAAAGGCGCACAATGAAAGTGTTACTTAATCCCATTGAAAACCTTTGGGAAATATCTAGCTGATGAATGAATATGAGCTTTGGGAGAAGTTTAAGGAGGCTTTGCAAGAAATTAAGCATGACACATGGGCAAAGCTTATTGAGTAATTCCTAGAAGGATCAAAAACAATGGTAAATCAATGAAATATTAATAATTATACTGTAGTCAAAGTATGCTTCATATCCTGTGAGTCATTTGTTTTAATAAGCATTTTTTGTAAACTCATATTTCATAATTAGCTGTAGCTGTGTGTTTCCTTCTTCCCAATATATCATACTCATATTTTGATGGTTTAATCAAACTTGTATGGTTATTAAAAGCAAACATTTGTGTAAATATTCCCTCTGGCATATCGTCTTACCTTCTCGAGGAGAGATGGTGGGAAATCTTGTCTCTGAGAGTCTCACTGCTCTGCTGCTCATTCGGCCCTTGTAGACTTGTCCATCCAAACCTAAGATGTCCACCTCTGCTGCCTGAAGAAACAGCGCATGGTTTATAAATACTCACTGTTCAGTGTGACTTTTTTTAAAGGATTCTGTGGCAGACCTGTGCGGGTGGTCCAGAGGACACAGGCCGACTCTCCTCTTCGCTCTGGATCAGGTGGGTGATGTGCTGAAGGCGGGTGTAGCGCCGACTGGGGTAGGTGAGAGTGTGGCTGCCCCCACAGTTACGGGTTAGGTAACTGTAATCGGCCATTTCTGGGATCCTCTCACTGCACAATAGGTCATAAAACAACATTCAACACTTAAAAAGATTCCAAAAATGGATTTTATGTGTCCCCAAAGAACTTTTCAGTGAACAATTCTAAAAAAGAACCACTTGTTCCTTTAGTGTAATGGAAAGTTTCCATGGTTGCTTAAGGTTCTTTAAGGATCCATCAAAGCCAATAAAAGAACTTTCATTCTTAAAGGGATAGTTCACCCAAAAATGAATATTACCCCATGATTTACTAACCCTCAAAGCCTTTCTTCTTTCAGATGAATACAGTCGGAGTTGTCCAAAAATATCCTGGCTCTTCCAAGATTTATAATGGCAGTGAATGGCTGTTGAGATTTTGAATTCCAATAAAGTGCGTCCATCATAAAAAGTTGGCTCTGGGGGGTCAATAAAGGCCTTCTGAAGTGAATCGATGCATTTGTGTAAGACAAATATCCATATTTGAAACTTTATAAACTGTAATCTCTAGCTTCCGTTAATTGTTGTACGCACGTTAACAAGAGAGAGGCGTTCCAGCGGATGGCGTAGGTCATGCTAGTCTCGCGAGAAGTACGTTTTGTTTACAGCAAAGGAAAACCAGGCTCCTCTTGGCTTGTATCGAAAACATCTGACATTTTTCTTTACAAATCCTCATTTTGTACTTCTAATTTGTAGGGCCCTATGAAATCTGTTTTATTTTTATTTTTTTTTTTTGCATTTAAATTTTTCTGGATTCTGTTTTTTCCCATTTTAATTTTTCTCAACTCCTTTTTAAAGGTTAAATTAAATTGTATTAATCAAAAAGCATGTCTAATTAATTAAAATCATGAAACTTATACAATTTCACATCAATTTAATACAAGGTTTAACAAAAATGACATGTTTAGGGCCATATGAAATGTTTTATTTTTTCTCACCATATGTTTTATTGGTATCAAATTCTGTTTTAGCATGTCTAATTATTTGAATGCATACTTAATTTATTCACATTTATTCTTAAAACAGCCTTATGAAAGGTTTTTTACCCTGAGAAATTCTGTGTTGTGTAATTAAAATGTTCTGGTTATCAAATAACGGCATAAAACATTAATTTCATTAAAACTTATTTTGGCAAACAAAGGTGAATTTACTATTAAAATTTAAACATGGAAGAAATGTGTGATTATACCCTAAAAAAATAGTGTTTGTTTCATTTTACTACTAGTAGTAATAGTAGTAATATATATATCTGGCACTATGCCTTCAAGTTAAACCAGACTTTTATTTTGACGAGCTGCCGTGTCTATCTTTACATTTCTGTGTGTATATGATATAACACTAGTTTTCCTAAAATGAAACGGTCAAATGCTCATGAAGTGACTCTCAGCAGATATTGTTCATGTATTTATGTCCTCATTTAGTGAGACAACAGACGCTGAAATCACAGCGCGCTTCAGTGTGTGTAGTAAACAAAACCGCTGGTCTGCTCTATTCATTAAAACAGAGACACGCAGAACATGCAGGATTCGCATGTAAATGGTATTTTTGCAGTGAAATATTTACAGATACTAGTCCATATTGGAGTTTGATTGAAGTGTAATGACCTACTTTTGATTAGTTCATTAAAACTGACAAATTCCGTGACATTCCGCGTTATTCAGTAAATTCCGTTTTTATGAGTGGGTTCCGTGATCCGTGATAGGGCCCTAAATTTGTGACCGGTGTTTTGTTTTGCTCTCTCCTCTGCACTTCTGCGTTCGTCGCTGCATTCGCCTACGTCCTACGCCATCTGCTGGAACACCACTCTCTCGTAAATGTGCGTATGTCAATACGATTACCATTTATAAAGTTTTAAATATGGATATTTTTCTTACACAACACATCAATTCACTTCAGAAGGCCTTTATTAACTACCTGGAGCCATGTAGAGTACGTTTTATGATGGATGAATGCACTTTATTGAACTCCAAAAAACAACACCCATTCACTGGCATTATAAAGCTTAGATAAGCCAGGACATTTTTTAGTATAAATCAGATTGCGTTTGTCTGGAAGAAGAAAGTCATACACAACTAAAATGGCTTGAGGGTGAGTAAATCATGGGGTAATTTTCATTATCTCTTTATGAGTACATGAATAAACAGATACATTTTCCAGAAAAAACATGTCTCTAGATGTCTGTGCCAGCCTGGTCTGTAAACCTAAGAGATCTTTGCTCTATGTGTCATGATTCTAACTCACTGCTTGCTCACAGTCCGGCTGCTCCTCTTTCCTGGACCCAGGCTGGGCCGGTAGCGGGTCCGTGAAATTTCTGGCAGACCCTGACTGTATGGGAGCTTTGGGGTCCTTGATGTGGGACACTGACTGGGCTCTTGATCTATCTGCCTGCATATTAAAACATGGCTACGCTCATCCTGCGCCAAGCCTCTGTCAAAACAAGCCATCTTAAAGTTATCCTGGTTAGTACCTGGCTCCAGGCTGAAACAAATAAAGTGTAATTGATCTCAACTTCCTAAGACTTCATCAGTAATCGCTACTGGTCATGAGGCCAGTATTTCATTGCTTATTTTCAATTTTATTTTATACTGGGACAAAAATAGGAAACACCAGAATACTTGAAAAGAAATCCCTGATAAAAAGAAGTACACTTTAACTTCAGTTGATATTTTCCATGTACTTAGTAGTTAGTATAGTACTGTTAGTTTCAATACTTCTTAGGATAAAATTAGTCCACTTTTTAGTTTATAAAACTAATTTTATGTGTTTAAGTAGTAAACTTTGAGTACATTTTAGTATTCTACTCGGTTTCTATGTAGGTATTAAATTTTATACAAAGACTTTTTTTTTAAGTTTGTCCAAATATTTTCTGTCAGTTTCACAAACACTGTCCTAAATAAAGAAAGTTGCTGTACATACAGAATTTTAATGTCAGGCATACTGTGTGGTATCTGCAGAGCAAAGTGAAGTAAGTTTGGGTTTGATTCCCCCTGCTGGACAAGCACTATAAAGCTGCAGGACACACTGGTGAATGCGATGTGTCTTACCTCTTGCAGTGCTGTCGCACCTGCTCCAGCTCATACACAGTGTAGGGTCGGCTGGACTTGTGAGAGGGCAGTCCTGGGGCAGAGGGCAGAGTCACCAAGTGCCTGTGAAAACATTCAGAGATTGTGAGAGACGTTACTATAGTGTACAACAACAGTGTAAGGATGTCTCATGATAACACTGACAAGTGACATAGTCCTAGAAAAGTGAAGTCTGCACTCATCTTCTTTTTATTGTTCTTTTATATGTTCTTTTGTTGTTTTATAGTTTTATTGTCATCACACAACTGTCAACTAGCATTTTGACCACACTGACTTATAATATCTCAACCAAACTTTGCTTTACTGCTTATAAAAGACATCTTTCAAATGAACCCAGGGTTATTACACTAGAATTAAAACCATAAAAAAAAGTTATTTATAAAACAAATTAAACTATAAACATTACCTCAAGTTAACTCCAACTTATTATGTATCTAGTGAAATAAAATAAAAAATGAAATAAGTGAAATAAAAAACTGTATAGATATACTAAGGAAAAACAACTAATAAAAAAATTCAAAAAATTAATAAAAATACTAAAACCTTCTATAAAACTGCAGTGAAAACAGAAAATATAAAAATAAAAACAAATTCGAAATATAGAAAAAACTAAGTATCTCAACTGAAGCCCTAATTTGAATTAATATATTGAAATATACATTATAGATGATGTGTGTGTTCATTTTTAAATGCCTTAATACATTTTGACAAAAACTTCACAATAAGGTTAACATTCGCTGATGCTACGACTGTTTACTATTAGTTCACTCAAAATTAGATTTTAAAAGTGTATTGGTAAATGCTGAAATTAACATTGACTAAGATTAATGCATGCTTTTAAAGTATTTGTCATGTTAACTAATGTGGTAAACTAGTGTTAACAACTGGAACCTTACTGTAAAGTTTTACCAAAGTGTGTCATGTCAATTTTCCTTTATAATATTTACGTACTGTCCTGGTGTCATCATATCCACTGGACGGTCACAGGAGATGCAGTGAAACCGGGCCACTAATTGCCTTTGACAAAGTAAGAAAGACACAATACAACAACTATCATCATGCATCAGATGGAGCTTATTTGAATAGTTACTGACACATCATTTCAGCAACATACACAAAGATGCAAATGCATGGCAAACGCATTCCCAGCATGTGATCCTTTAATTTATTAATTTCAGTTCAATTCATTCAGTTAATTCAGCTCTGAATGCAACAACGTATGCTTTGATATACTTGCGAAGAGAACTTTGTGCATTAGGTTTTAGAATATGTTTGACTTTAGGTTTAAGCTCAAGCTTAGTGACTATCGGCATAAAGTCTGATCCACATCGCAAATTATTCTGGTCAAGAACCACTTGCTTAGTCGTGAAGAGATCATTTAAACACCATGCAAGGCCAAGCAGTCCAACTTAATCTCATGAGAAAACATGACTATTTAATGAGTTGATTCTATATTAATTTTAGGGCCGCCCCCTGATAGTCGACTAACCGTTAGTCAATGAGAAGAGGCTTGGTCGACCAAAATTTTATTAGTCGCTTAGTCGCAGAAATAAAAATTCCAAAGGAAGTGGCAAAGTCATGCAGTCCGTGATGGACAGATCGTTAACGGCTTATCTATGTGGTAATATAGTACATCGGGCAGGACATCCAAACGCTCACCTATCATTCATCGACCTCAAATATGGCTTTTCATCTGAAAGATGTATGTGGTAGCAGTCTTACATGGCTCAATCTAATATTAACCTAGTAAAATGTGCGCTATTGAAGTGTCTGTGCGGAGTGTGGAAGCTGAATAGTAGTTTGCTCACTGAATGACAGATGAAGGCGCCGGTGCTGTCACTTGCTCTTAAAATACTCCGTCATTTTTGGTCATGCAGATTAGAGTAATACATCTTTCGAATCTGTAAAGACTACGTTTATTTATGTGCTCTTACAATAACAACGAAACGTTGCGCTTTTGTAAAATAATGAAAACAGGCCGCTTTCTGCATTTTGGTTTCTGTGAACGTAAGCGTGAAACTTCGAAACTCAGTGTATACTTGTCTTACAGACATGAAAAAATATATCTATACAGAGTAAAATGTTTACTTTTTTACCAGCTCAAATAGAAAACAATATTCTCTGATTATGTAATCCATATTAAACATGCATACAGGCGCATCACTACTGTGGAGATGACGAGTCAGGGTCGCCGACTTCATCTTTGGCCGAAAACAAAGAAAGTGCTTTTTAATAGGAATTCACGGAAATGGAAATTGTGCATATATTTTGTTTTCATGCAAATGCACTGCATTGACGAACAGAATGATGCTTGGTGTGAATGAGAATTTTTTGTTAGCTGTGCTTTGTACATCACTACTATACTATTGACAATGGAGAATGGACTTTTTTGGTGATATTTTACAATTTTTTTGCTAATTTGTCACGACACTGTATATTGGAATATGCAGGTGTTTTCATTTAGTTAAAATGTTCAAAGACAAAAATAAAATAAATATTATATTAAAATTATTATATAATTATATATAATATATTCATTAGAAAAAGTCAATCTGGCGCCTCACTTCCTGAGTCCAGCGGCGTCGTCCTGCTCAGGGATCGGAGGTGTCTGCAGATGCTTATGGATGGTTCTCCAGCGATCATCGAGCTGTTTCTTCAGAGGATCCAGCTCAATCCGGTTCAACTACAGCACAAGACACGCATAATCATAGTCCTTTTTATTCATGATTTATTCATGATGGAAGTGCAGGGGGTTTGTGAGATTGTAGAGTGTAACATAAATGGCAAATAAAATAAAATAAAATAAAATAAAATAAAATAAAATAAAATAAAATTAATGTGTAATTGGGTAAATCTCACAAACACTACATTGCCAAAAGTGGGGCTTATGGTGTGGGGTTGTTTTTCAGGAGCTGGGCTTGGCTCCTTAGCTCCAGTGAAAGGAACTCTGAATGCTTCAGCATACCAAGACATTTTGGACAATTCCATGCTCCCAACTTCGTGGGAACAGTTTGGAGCTGGCCCCTTCCTCTTGCAACATGACTGTGCACCAGTGCACAAAGCAAGGTCCATAAAGGCATGGATGACGGAGTCTGGTGTGGATGAACTTGACTGGCCTGCACAGAGTCCTGACCTCAACCCAAAAGAACACCTTTGGGATGAATTAGAGCGGAGACTGAGAGCCAGGCCTTCTCGTCCAACATCAGTGTGTGACCTCACAAATGCGCTTCTGGAAGAATGGTCAAAAATTCCCATAAACACACTCCTAAACCTTGTGGACAGCCTTCCCACAAGAGTTGAAGCTGTTATAGCTGCAAAGGGTGGACCGATGTCATATTGAAACCTATGGATTAGGAATGGGATGTCACTTAAATTCATATGCGAGTCAAGGCAGGTGAGCGAATACTTTTGGCAATATAGTGTATGTGCAAGTCACATTTCACCCCAAAATAAAAAAAAAAAAAATGATGCCTATTTTAGGATCATTAAAAAAATCCACGGCAACATTAGATTGAGGAAAATTAAGTACATTTCCCCTCAAGTATTCATTACCTGATAAAAATGTAATTCTCATTACTCTTATGTGAAAACTATTACAATACAGAACTAAACTTACACAAAAATAAGTTGCTATATTTATGGAAAAGTTAGAACAATTCTATCAGTGAGAAATGAAGATGATCATAGAGATGTTAAATCTCCCGTGTGGATACTGTACTGCAGAATCACAGATTCTAGCCTAATATGTTGGATGTTGTGCTGGGATGTTTTCAGGAAATTCGAAAAATAGGTTGAATGTCAATGTTTTGGAAAGGGCTTGAACCCAGCTTTCATATGGTATAAAAACCTAAAAAAGGTAAAACTTCACCATGTGTTGGGTTTTCCTAGATCGCATCACATATAACCCAAATAAGATCTGAACATCTGAACCAGTAACAAGTCACTTTTGTTCTAAAGTAAGGTGATAGTTTTGAACACTGGTTGGTTATGTAATTGCTCAAGTATTGATTTCTGATCATTTTTGACCAAAAAAAGGACTGCAGCTTTAAAAATGACTGCTTCTGTCAGTCCTTCTCTCACCTTGCAGTCCATTTCAGTTGAGATCTTCTCAATGACCTTGTTCCAGTCCTGCTCCTGACCGCTGATCTTACTCAGCAGCTCCTGTAACATGTTATTGAGCTGCTCTGTCATGCTGTCGAACTGCATACGGCTCACCTTGCTCTCCAGAGCCCGTTTGTCTGCTTTCTAAGGAGCAACAAGATGGCAGACATCCACTGACTGAGAGTGACTGTGATGTGATAGAGACCACAAAGAGTTTGATGAACTGTATAAAGAAGCAACTCACGATTTCAATCTCCATTTCCACTACTTCCTTGTCAGCTTTCTTTTCAGCCAGTTCCTCCACAATCTTGTACAGACGCTGGAAAACCACAAGCTAAGTAAATAATGGAAGTAAATGTTGTCTTATTTCACAAAGCTGTTTACTCACGTCGATGTGTGTTTGTTTCTTGCTGTGTTCCTCCATTAGGCGGTTGGATGTGCTGTGGAGTTTCTCACACTTGGACTGCAGCTGCAGTATGGCTGCCTCTAAATCACTCACCAGATCAGTGTTCTGCAGCAAAACAACATCACACATTCATACAAGAACATTTTAGAGATCTTTTGGAGATCAGGAGGCTTGAAAAGCTCAGTAAGTACCAACTTTATCTCAGATTTATCCTATAGAGTCTTAAGAAGAAGAAAAATTGACAGTGACTCAATCTCAACTTTCTCTGTCATGTACCTTATTCCTGTCCTCATGTTCCTGGTTCATGAGGTGAGCAGTCTTGTCCTTTGGTTTGTCATGACACTGGGACAATTGACTGACCTCCTGGTCCAGGCCCTGACCTCCTGTCTGTCGTTGACCCTGAGCTTGACCTGAACTCTGAGCCTGATCCTGATCTGTACTTTGGGCCTGTTCGTCTGCTTTGCTGAAGCTTATTGCCTCCTGCTGTCCACTTTGTGAGAGTGGAGAAGCTGAGGATGTCCTCATGTCCTCTACCATTACCCTGAGACTGTTTAACTACAGGTAAACCGTAAAAAATGAAAGATTAAAAGTGCTTCATTAGTTATTGTATTAACTAACATCAGCAAACAATGAACAATACATTTATTACTGTTTATCATTAATCTTTGTTAATTTTAGTTAATGAAAATACAGTCATTCATTGTTAGTTCAGGTTAGTTCACAGTGAATTAACTACTGTTAACAAACACAACTTGTGATTTTAATAATGCATTAGTAAATGCTAAAATTAACATTAACTAAGATTAACAAATGCTGTAGATTAAAGTATTGTTCATTCTTAGTTTATGTTAACTAAAGCCTTTAACTAATCTTAACTAATGAACCTTATATACTATAATACGTTAAAATAATATTTAAAATAATAATTTTAATTAATTCATGCAAGGAGGAATAATATTTAATCATTTGTAATTAATATGCAACAATATAACAATAGAGGCTCATCGAGGCTGCATTTATTTGATTGAAAATATAGTAAAAACTAAAAATGAAAAAAAAAAAGGAATATTGTATTATTATATTATTTGAATATATTTTAAAATATAATTTATTCCTGTGATGCAAAGCTGGATTTTCAGCATCATTACTTCAGTCTTCAGTGTCACATGATCCTTCACAAATCATGAAAATGATGATTTGCTGCTCTAGAAACATATGCATTATTTTCAATGAAAACAGTTGTGCTGCTTCATTAATTATGTATCATTTGAAATTTAAATCTTTTGTGACAATTAGGGCTGTCAAACGATTAATCGTGATTAATCGCATGCGAAATAAAAGTTTCAGTTTGCCTATTATATGTGTGTGTAATTATTATGTATATATAAATACAAAAACATTCATGTATATATAAGTATAAGAAATATTTACAAGTATATGTATTTATTAAAATTTTATAGAATTTATATTATACATAATATTTTGTACATAAAAACATATTTCTCCTAAATGTATACATTAATTTGTGTGTATTTATATATACTACTAATAATAATAATAATTACACACAGTGCACACACATATATTAGGCAAACTCAAACATTTATTTTGTATGCAATTAATCGCAATTAATCTTTTGACAGCCAATATAATGCCTTCACTGTCACTTTCATTCAATTAAATGCAACAATGTCATATGAAAGTGATCATTTTTAAAAAAAATAAATAATAAGACACTGCCCTCAAACATTTGAATGGTAGTGTATTTTTGTTAAATGTTTTAATATATAAAAATATACAAGGAAGGATCGAGCAGCTAATCGAAAAAGTCAAGCAAACTAGCCATACTTATATAAAAACACAATCAGAATGATAATGTTGCAATGCAGAAAACTGTAAATATATAATATGTCACTCTGGACCACGAATATTTGTAGCAATAGCCAAAAATACATTGTATGGGTCAAAATTATAGATTTTTCTTTTATGCCAAAAATCATTAGGATATTATGTAAAGATCATGTTCCATGAAGATATTTTGTTAAATTGTCACCATAAATATATCAAAAATGATTTTTGATTAGTAATATGTATAGCTAAGAACTTCATTTAGACAACTTTAAAAGCAATTCTCTCAATATTTAATTTTTTTCTGCACCCTCAGATTCCAAATTTTCAAATAGCTGTATCTCAGCCAAAAAATATTGTCCTATCCTAACAAACCATAGATCAATAGGAAGCTTATTTATTCAGCTTTCAGATGATGCATGAATTTCAATTTTAAAAAATTGACTCTTATGATGGTTTTGTGGTCCAGGGTCACATATGGCCCAGAGGAGTTCTGTCTGTCTGACCTGCTCTTGTATGTGTCTGTTTTCACTGTATCTCTCATCACGCATCTTCTCTCTTATCAGCTCCTGCACTTTCTCATCCAGCTTCAGTACTGCAATCCTGCATGAATGTGTGTTTGTGTGTGTGACATATAGCGAAATACTTCTATTGTGCTTTCTTTTAATAAAGAATAAGTAGGATGAAGTAGGATGACTTTCTCTAGAAAACTGAGAAACAATGTGATTCTGACATAGTGTCATTATCTAGAATTACTATCAAAATTATAGCAGTTGTGTATGTACAGCTTTTTTTCTGCCACTCCATTCTCATTACTGTAACTGATGCTACATTTATAACACAGCGGTTTTAACGACCAATTTAGATGACTCTGAAACTCATAGCAAGTGAAATTTTAGGATACGTTTTCTCCCATGTCTCTGTTGAGTGAATGGTTGACTTGAGATGATTAGTACCTGATGTGAGCCGTCTGCAGGTTCAGCTGCTCTATCTTTGAGGCGTGTGTGTCCTGACCGCTGGCTGAACCTGTGCTCTGTCCTGTAGAGTCTGAACTCTCACACACCTGTACTGTCTTCATGTTCATCAACACACTCTCCACGTCTGACACCTACAGGAGTCACTTAGACTGTCACATGCTGCTTCTGCTCCTGTGTATTGGTATTCACTACATTACAGTACTGTGCAAAAGTCTTAGGCCACTAGTATTTTCATCAGCTAAAAAATGGTTTAAAGTCAGTTAAAGTCAGTCTTTTGCTGTAGTGTGTCAGTAGGAAATATCAGATTACATTTCTAAACATTCATTTTGCCATTAATTATAATAATCCAGTGAAATTTTTGTATGGAGCACAGGCTGTTGTCAGACTCCTTGTGCAAACAGAGATCTGATCTCTCCATCATTCAATCCAGTCTGTCTTAAGAAACAGAATAAACGGAGACAGACTAAATCCAGAAGAACTGTGGCAACATCTCCAAGATGCTTTAAGAGACCTATACCTACAAAGCTACAGTACTGTTAAAATTTTTAGGCAGTTAGGCACATAAAATGAGGATGCTGTCAAAAACAATGTCATAAATAGATTTTCTTTATCAAAGAACTTCTATTAACTAAAATAAATAAGCATTTGATGTGACCATCCTTTGCGTTTAAAGCAGCTTTTGCCCTAGACGCACTTGTGCATAGTTTTTCAGGTAGCTTTGCAGGTAGGTTACTTGAAACATCTTGGAGATGTTGAAACATTTCTTCTGGATTTACTCTGTCTCAGTTTTTCTGTTTCTTCATGTCATTCCAGACAGACTGGATGATGGTGAGATCAGATGTCTGTGTGGAGCACTGGCTGTTGTCAGACTCCTTGTGCAAACAAAAATCTCACTAGATTATTACAATTAATGGCAAACAGAATGTTTGGAAATGTAAACCGATATTTTTTACTGACACACTACAGCAAAAGATAGAAATAACTTACTTTAAAACATTTTTAGCTGGTGAAAATACTAGGACCAAATGTCCCTATAAGAATAGTAATGCCAGTAAATTCCAACCTCCAATCAAGAATTGTCCGATATTCTCCCAACTGTTTACGTAACCGAGTGTGTTTACATGAATACCTGTCAAAACGGACAATTTGACATCATTTTGCATCTATTTCTCCGTTCACATGACGCGAAAGAGTACTTCGGTGTGCGCTCAGAAAACTGGACCGAATTGAGTTCTCTTTTGCGTCATCAAATTTATCCATATGTCTGCTCTTCTCTTACTACCACATATTGACATTTTTGAATGTTTTGAGACATGCAACAAATGTATGCTCGCTTATGTCCCACTGGATAGATCAACAGGCTATGATACAGTTCAAATGTACGCATCTAAGCTCCCCATAATTGTCTCCCTATAATAACTGTCCCCATAATTACAGGAATACTAGTGTGTGCATGTCTATGTGTTGGACCTACATGAAACTGATGAAAAATGTTTTTTTTTTGTTTTTTTTTTATAATCTAAAGAACCTTCTTTCGCCACAAAGAACCTTTTGTGCAACAGAAAGCATCTTCAGATGTTAAAGGTTCTTTATAGAACCATTTAAACGAAAAAGGTTCTTCTATGTCATCGTGAAGCATCTTTATTTTTAAGAGTGTACACAAA
This sequence comes from Labeo rohita, assembly GCF_022985175.1. Taxonomy (NCBI): domain Eukaryota; kingdom Metazoa; phylum Chordata; class Actinopteri; order Cypriniformes; family Cyprinidae; genus Labeo; species Labeo rohita. Next base: position 33,481,298 of record NC_066871.1, read on the forward strand.
ACAGTTAGGGGTCCAATGTAAAACCGAAGTTTACTCAACCCTGCTTAATGTGAAGATGAAATGTCTACAAATTTCAGTCTTAAAATGCATTCTCCTGTCCCAGTTAAAATGATTGTGCCAGAAAGCACATTGCTCTGTTTGTTTAAACATCCTGACCAGCCCAACACTGGTTGCTCAGTCACCGGGTGGGACTATCTGTCTGACTGACACAAATGATACACTTCACATATAAGAACAATAGAAGTCTAGGTGAGGCTCTGTTTAGATAATTACAGAAATTGTAAAGATAATCAGCTTCTTAAGGGATCGTAAAATCTGATAATAACAAAACGTAAAGACTGTGTTAAAGTTGTTTAGGGTGTAGTAATTATTTGTTAGACAGTTTTAAACAATAGTCAGTGTGAGTGTTTCTCTCATACCTTCTCTTTGTCTGCTAGAAGACTGTCCATAAGAGTCCTCAGATGATTCAGCTGCTCTGGCACATGGTCAGGAATCTGCCTTTCCTCTATAGGCATCAAAAAACATATCAAACTAAATGTCAAAAACATATTCAAGCTTAATGACAAACAATAACCTGACTGTAGATAAAACACTTGTCATGCCCATGGCATTGAGAAGATCACGCAGATGTTGAAGCTGGGTCCAATCAGCCTTGTTTGCTTCCAGCTGCCCCACACGGGTCTCCAGACTTTCGTGCTTGTCTCTCAGTCTGCCAACCTCCATCAGAGCCTCTACGGTCTCTGGGTAGCGCTCAGCCCCAATGCTGACCCGGGACAGTCGGCGGCCCGTCACAGTGCACAGAGCCCCGTCAGACTGGGACTGCTGGGGAGGAGAGACCCGACGAGAGAGATCTACACCACCTGTGCCACCTGCTCTGTCATCTTTGAATGGGGTACCCAGGTTCAAAGGGTAAACGGGTGCAATGTTTTTAGCGGCGGAGAGGGTGTCCTTCAACCCCTGGGAATGCAAGAGGGAATGTAATTTGCAAAGAGCATTTCATGAATGAGAATAAGCTCATCTTTTAGCGTATATTGTGCTTTGCATGAAGCACTGAGACGAATGTCTTTGTTTTTGGCTTTGGTTTGTGTTTGTAGATGTTGGTTATGCATTTACATTTAGCGAATCATTCATTCTGGTCAATGTTTGTCTCAACTGCAGCTGCCGCCTGCTCTAACCAAACAATGACTGTGATAACAACCTGTGAGATTTAGGATGGCTCTGAAAGGTTATTGGCTTCCAAAAGCTGCAGGACACACTAAATTGACTTCATGCTATGTATGAATTAAAATTGACCTCCTGGATCTTCTGCCTCTCGCTGATGAGCGCTGCCTGCATCACTTCCCATGTGACGCACTGAGTGAGCTCCTCTGGGACAGGGTACTGGGCCATCTTATCCTTCAGCTCTTTCTAACAGAGGGAGGAGAAATATAACATGTTTGTGTGTTTTCTAAATAAACATGACACATCAATTCTGTTATATCTGGAATAGACAGCCAAGTCTTTCCTTTCACTGAAAGTCCATGATATCGCACAAATCTTGAACATTTTAAAGGGATAGTTCACCTAAAATGAAACATTATGTCATGTTTTAAACATCAACATGTCATTCAGATCAGTTTAAATTATTTCTTCTGTGCAACATGCAGAATGTTGAAGCTGCTACTTTTCATTTAAAGAAAGGAATTGGGGCAGGGTTCATTTTTACATTTTGTGACAAAAATAACATTTCAGTTGACCAGAAAGTGTGAAATCTAAATATTAAAACATTCCATATATCTACAGTAAATTTGAAGTGGATCAAAACCTTTAATCAAAGTTGTCTTAAAACCAAAACAATACCTGTCCTTGTCTTAGGTCAACTTTGATGAACGTTTTCGATCCACTTCAAATGTTGACTTCTGTATTTAAAGGGGTCATCGGATGCAAAGTTCACTTTTACATGCTGTTTGAACATTAATGTGTATTGGCAGTGTATGTACAAATCTACACTATAATGATAAAAATCCATGCAGTGGTCTGTAAAAATAAAATTCCCTTTTTCAAATCGAGCCATTCTCAGTTGCCTGTCGGTGTGGCATCCATGATAGTTGCTTGACATGAGCGTCTCTTACCTCAGACCCGCCTTAAATCAGCAGGAAAAGTCTGACCTCCGTTGTTTTGATGCTGGAGCAGGGATGTAAGTTAGACAAGAATATCTCCAATTGAGCGATTGAAGTGTTGTGTTGCTGGATGTAATAATGAACATAGTGGTCGTCATTTACTCCCGACATCTGAGCTGCTGAAGATGCAGTGGATTACGTTTGTTTGTGAAGGGAATGCGCCTCCCGATCTACATATATCCGCCTATGTTCACGCAAATCATTCGTGATCCAGCTTCACTTACAGCAGAAGTGAGTATAAGCGTTTTTTTATGAATCTTTGAGATCACTATTCCTAATAACGAGCTAGTTAGCAAGTTTAGCAGCTGAATGCGGCTAAATGCGGCTGAAGTAAACAGGCCCGTCTCTCCACAGAGAGAAGAGAGGGGCGGGGCGAGCAGAGCTCATTAACATTTAAAGCAACCTCGACCAGAACAGGATGATTTTTGCAGAGCTGATTTTGGTAAAAAGGGTGTTGTTTTACACTACCATTGAGAATTTTTAATCTAAGTATATTATAGGCTCTTCATTAAGACCCTAAAGAATCATATCAACTTGTGGAAAATGGGCATCGTATGACCCCTTTAAACATGTTTAAATAAATATATAGAATGTTTTAATTCTACCATTAGAATTAGAAATGAATACTTATATTTAGCAAGGATGCATTAAATTCATAAAAAGTGGCAGGAAAGACATTTATAATGTTATAAAAGATTTCTATTTCAAATAAATGCTGTTCTTTTAACTTCTATTAATCTATTTTCATTCGTCAAAAAATCCTGAAAAAAGCATCATGTTTTTACAATAATTTTAGGTAGAAAAACATTGATAATGAAATGTTTCTTGAGCAGTAAATCAGCATTGCATTATATAATGATTTCTGTAGGATCATGTGGCACTAAAGACTGGAGTAATGATGCTGCATCAAAGAAATAATCTACATTTTAAAAAATATTCAAAAAGTAAAATAGGCTAGCTATTTTAAATTGCAATAATATGTTTACCACTGTCCATTCATTGTTTAGCTTCAGTTTGTTGTGTAAGTAGTGCATTGCAATTGATTACGACATGCACAAAAACTGGTGCCATTTCAAGTGTCACTGACTTGAAAACTGGTGTAAATGCGTGGTCAAATTTGCAGTTCTTGTCATTTCAATATGAAGCTGAGCATTCTTTGGTTTTCCAGCATTTTTGTGTATTTAAAACCCTTTCCAACAATGACTGTATGATTTTGAAATTCATCATGCTGAGGACAACTTAGGGACTCATATGCAACTATTACATAAGGTTCAAATGGTCACTGATGCTTCAGGAAAAACTATGCATTAATAGCTGGGGGGTGAAAACTTTTAAACAGAATGAAGATGTGTACATTGTTCTTGTTTTGCCTAAATATCATATTTTTTTCATTTACTACTGCCCTTCAGAAGTTACAGAAGATACTTACATGTTTCCCAGAAGACAAATTCAAAAATTCAAAAATTTTCTTAATGCATCGTGTTTCCTTCTGAAGCATTAGCGAGCATTTGAACCTTTTGTAATAGTTACATATGAGTCCCTCAGTTGTCCTCAGTCTGAAAAGATGGATCTCAAAATAATACAGTCATTGTTAGAAAGGGTTCAAAAGCACAAAAATGCTGAAAAAAAAAACAAAAAACAAAACAAAAAAGAAATTGGAACCTGAAGGATTTTTCTGAAGAACAGCATGCAGTTAAACTGTTCAGGACAAACAAGGGACTCATGAACAACTTCCACTAAACAAAAAACCACAGCGGTGGATTATTCAGGTAACAACACAGTGCTAAGAATCAAGTGTATGTAAACTTTTGAATGGGGTCATTTTTATAAATTCAACTATTATTTTCTCTTGTGGACTGTATGTAAACATCTTTTATGTGAAATGTCTTAATCAGTTCAGTACTAAACTAAAAATAACATGAATTTTGTATGATCCCTCTTATTTTGGTAAAATAATTAACATTTAGCAGATTCTGCAAGGTGTACATAAGCTTTTGACTTCAACTGTACTTTTCTGTTCCATGGAAGAAAAAAAAATGGTTATACTGGTTTGGAACAATATGAGGGTAAGTAAAAGTTTCATTTTTGGCTGAACTTCAGCAGCAATACTTACCGTAGTGTTGTCCAGATCTTCCACTTGGTGGCAATATTGCTCCATAGCCAGGATACGGTCTGTTAACTCATTCATGTTCAGCTGAAGACGACAATGTTATCAAGTCACACAACTGCCGAATATTTATTTGAAGAAATGTTTGGTAGGTGATATTGGCATGTATATGCAGTCACCTGGCTGAGCTGACCGTTCAGAGCACTGACTTCCTCTCTCAGATCATCTCTGGACTCTTTGAGTGTCTGGATTTCCTTCAGCAGGTCTTGGATTAAGGCCATACACTGAGGAAGAAAACAGCATTTGAAATAACTTCAGTCTTTGAAGATTTACTGGGTTTCACTTCATACCCCTCCTACTGGGAAATCAACATGCTCTTTAGAGAAAAAAGCCCATAATCCCTTTTGCCTGGACTTTGAGGAGGGCAGAGTGTTGCTGAATCAGTTAAGCACATCCTCTGTGTCTCTTTCTTTGAAAGGTAAGTAACATACTCTTTGTGGAAGCATAGAGAACTTCTGACCTTTAACCTCAACAGAGGTTACCATGACAGCACACAGGCCTGGGAATCGCTCTTGAATCAAACAGGATGTGGCATCGCTGTCCACCCACTTTCTGATATGTTTGCGTAACCCCGGATGTCTAACCTCTGTTACTTAGTGCTGTTTGTCTCCCTGAGTAGAACAAATTTATCTTGGGTTTCCCTTATTAGACTGAAGGGGCGACTAGAGTACGGAAAGAGAGGTGAAATGAAAAACATATGAAAAACATGATTAAACTATCAAGACTGCTACTAATGAAAACACGTGCCTCTATATACATTTCTGCAATTATGTACCTTACTGAATGTTTTGTTGCAGTTTAAAAGTGAAATGTCCAAAAAGTGAGAGTGGCGCTAAAATACACTTTCAGTACGTGCGTGGCACGTTTTTATTACATTGGTACAGACACGTATTGCTGCGTTTTTATAACTCTGCTTGGGGTACGTATTGCAGCTGTTCAGAATTTAAATATCCAGTGAGTGACGTTAAAGTTTAATGCTCTATCACTGGAAATTTCCCCATACACCAAACCCAAATACAAAAGTTATATAAAAATATCAGTTTTGAAGTCATAATGTTCTGCAAGTTATTGTATGAAAATTAGGCTTTATTCATTAAAACTCTGTGTAAATCATACTCTTGTGTAAAAAGCAATAAAAGTTGTTGGAGTTTTACTACCTCTAGTGTTCATTTCAACTGGAAACTGCAGTGATTTGTACATATAGGTGTGTTTTTTTTTTTCAGTTTTGCACAAATGTATATGGAGGCATGTGATTCCAATGAGCCTATGTTGCAACCTCCACACACACACACAGAGAGAGAGAGAGAGACAGTGTTGTGGATACCTGTAGAAACATTCATAAATAGACACGTCTTCCTTGTTAAAGAATATACAACACTAGCAAAAAAAGCACCTATTACCTGCTATTAACCTGTTTTGAGCAAAGTACTATAGTGATACAGAGTCTTTGGACACACACCATGGAAAGTGTTTTTGTTTTTAGACATGTGCCATGGTATTTTTTACATTTTAATGTTTATTTGGGATTGGGTTTTTTTGGACATTTATTATAGTATTATCCTGTTTTTATGTGTGTGTGTGTGTGGGGGGGACATAATGCCATGTAAATACTATGGCTTTGGACAAATATCATGGAAATATCTGTTATTTATGGACATTTAACATGGAATTACATGTACCATGGTAATTCTGTGTTTTTTTTTTAAATAATTTCTAAAATCATGGAAGGACCATGGTTATTTGGTCATTTTTGGACATTTAGGGCCAGATGTACTAAACAGGGCAAATTAGCGTGAGGACGCAATTCCAAAACAGTGCAGATGGGTGTGGAAATTTCTGTGGGCGACTTACTGACAAGGTGCAAAATGAAGAACACAGGCAGATCCATATAATTTCCATAATGACCAGTGCACTTTACCAAGAGCTGTGCAGATTACCACCTGACATGCTTATTAAGACATGCTTTTTTGGGCTTTAAATAATGGCACAAATACTAGTAATTTGACAAGTGCAAACATTAATATATGTGACCCTAGACCACAACCTCTTAAGTACCACAGGTATATTTGTAGCAATAGCCAAAAATACATTGTGTGGGTCAAAATGATAAATTTTTCATTTATGCTAAAAAAATCATTAGGATATTAAGTAAGGATCATGTTCCATGAAGATTATTTTGTAAATTTCCTACTGTAAATATATAAAACTTAATTTTTGATTAGTAATATGCATTGCTAAGAACTTCATTTGGACAACTTTAAAGGTGATTTTCTCAATATTTAATTTTTTTTTTTTTTGCACCCCCAGATTCCAGAGCCCTCATTTATCAACAGTGCGTACTCATTGATAAATGAGGCCCCTGATTTTCAAATAGTTGTATCTCAGCCAATTTATTTATGTATAAATCTCAATTTCCAACCAAAAATTGACCCTCATGACTGGTTTTGTGTTCCAGGGTCACATAGGGTTAAGCTGGTTCAGGTGTGTTTGATTAAGGTTGGAGCTAAACTCTGCAGGACACTGGCCCTCCAGGACCTAGTATGGTGATCCCTGCACTAAGGTAATACTATGTTTTTGAACATATGTAATGGTAATATCAAAGTTGTGGACACGTATCATGGTAATCAAAGTCATGTTGTACACCAAATGGTACACAATTATAGCTTTTGGGGTACTATGTAAAATACTACTTAAATATTAGTACGAGAAGTACTAAGTAGTAGATAGTTATAAAGTTTCTTAATAGTAGAGAATTAATACTTTTATTCATCAAGGGCACATTAAATTTATCAAGTGACAGTACTGACATTTATAACCCTGGTGAAAAAAACAGCATATGCTGGTAGGTATGTTTTGATGCTGGTTTAAGCTGGTCCTTAGCTGGTTTATGCTGGTCCTTGACCAGCAACATGACCAGCTAAGACCAGCATAAACCAGCAAAGGACCAGCTTAAACCAGCATCAAAACATACCTAACCAGCACATGCTGTTTTTTTCACCAGGGAATGTTACAGAAGATTCCTATTTCAAATAAATCTTAAATAATTTATCCAAGAATCCTGAAAAATCACAGTTTCCATAAAAATACTAAACAACACTGTTTTCAACGTTAATAAGAAATGCTGAAAATTTGCTATAAATTACATTTTAAAATGTTAAAATAGAAAACATGTATTTTAAATTGCAATAACATTTCACAATATTCCTGAAGAAACTGTTGAAGTCATTATTTTTGTTTTCTATGCACACAAAACACATGAACATCACTGGTTCAACATTTCATCAATGTCGTTACTACCTTTCTGGGCCTTGAACGTGTCAGTTGTGTTGCTGTCTATGCAGGGTCAGAAAGCTTTTAGATTTAATCAAAAATATATTGTGTTCTGATGATGAACAAAGGTCTACCGGGTTTGGAACGACATGAGGGTGAGTAATTAATGACAGAATTTTCATTTTTGGGTAAACCATCCTTTTAATGAGCATAAGAGACTCCTTTTTTTCCATCAAAAAATCTTACCGAACCCAAACTTTTGAACAGTATCAGATAACACATTAGATACCGCGTTCCCGCTATGTTCCTTTTTCTAAAGGACAATTTGCCATTATGTTTATGGTAATTAGGCACGATAAAAATCTAGTCCAGCTGCTCACAGCAAATATAAACAATACACAAAAGCTATTTAACAAGTCAGACATCATTTGTTCTTTAACGGCATGAGTCATTTCTCTTCAGATATTTGTTTTGGCATGGCTTATCACCACACAGCCAAATAGTCCTGTGTCATATTAATCTTGTGTCACTTTGTGACCGTGCCACGGGATCAGGGCACAATGCCCATCTCTACTCCACACCCTCTGATCGGTTGCTCCGAGTAACTGACAGTCAAAACAACAGAAGTGAATATCGTAGGGATCACCCTAACTTCAGCAGACCTGATTCAGCCTTTCATCAGATCTATCAGTTTGAGTTGTATGCAACCATACAACCAGCTCTAAAACACCTGGTCAATCATTCCCATCCGGACCCCCCTCGACGCCCCTCACCGAGCGTATCACTCCAGGCTGGAGTTTCCTGTGCAGTCACCGTGACACACTATGTCTCAACTTTGACGGCAGCATTGCCGTGGACAACCTGCACAATGTGTAAAGCGAGCGCCCCGCTGGCTCCGCTCCTGAACTCCATGTACAGAGGGCCGTGCAGTCACCCGTGCTTCTCATTCCTGTTCGGCCTCCCCGGATTCGGCTGGCAGCTGGGCGGCAGGGGTCATCCGAGGGCACTTGCGGATAACCATGGATGACTCCAAACATGTCCAAACGAAACATTAATGATTAAGAAGATGAGCAGGACCTCCCCGTGCACTCACGTCACCGGACTGTTTGTGAAACAAACGGTGGCTCTGTGGGAGGTTAATTACTGACGGCTTATCGGAAGATGGAGAAAGACGTGGAGGGGAGGTGATCACAGCTCAGGACAGACTGAATGTCATGTGAGATGTGTCATTAGGGCACTATTAGTGCTACAGTAGTACTGTATTTGACTTTCTTATTAAAGATAAGATATATGGGTTAAACTGTAAGTTGTGACAGTTTATACACTGAAAAAAGTTTGGTGTAGGGTACAATTTCCACTTGCTAGTAAATTTCACAAATAAATACAAAGAAATTGCAAGTAAGACATGGAATTAAAGGAGAAATTCACTTCCAGAACAAAAATTTACAGATAATGTACTCACTCCCTTGTCATCCTGTTCCTGTCTTTCTTTCTTCAGTTGTAAAGAAATTATGTGTTTTGAGGAGAACATTTCAGGATTCCTCTCCATATAGTGGACTTCTATGGTGCCAGTGAGTTTGAACCTTCAAAATGTAGTTTAAATGCAGCTTCAAAGGGCTCTAAACAATCCCAGCCAATGATGATGGTTCTTATCTAGCGAAACGCTAGATTTTTCTAAAAAATTTAGAGTTTACATACTTTTTAACCTCAAACGCTTGTCTTGTCTAGGTTTGTGTGAACTCTGTTTTTTCCAGTTAGGGTATGTCGAAAAACTCCCATCTCATTTTCTTCTCCAACTTCAAAATCATCCTAAATCGCTGCAGAAGTACCGACCCAGTGTTTACAAAGTGAACATGCAAAGAAGGTCAAATGGCCTTTACAAAACAGTGATGTAGGACGATTTTGAAGTTAGAGGAGAAAATGAGATGGGAGTTTTTCGAACCTACCCTAACTCTCTTGAACCGGGAAAAAAAACAGAGTTCACGCAGAGCTATAAGAGTCAACATTTGAAGTGGATTTAAAAAGTTCATCAAAGTTGTCCTAAGACAAGAACGGGTATTCTTTTTTGTTTTAGGGCAAATTTAATGAAAGGTTTTGATCCACTTCAAATGTTGACTACTGTAGACAAGACAAGTGTTTAAGGTTAAAAAGTATGTAAATAGTTTTTTTTTTTTTTTTTTTTTTAGAAAATAACAGATTTCGCCAGATAAAACCCTTATTTCTTTGCTGGGATCATTTAGAGCCCTTTGAAGCTGCATTTAAACTACATTTTGGAAGTTCAAACTCTGGGACATTACTGAAGCTCACTATATGGAGAGGAATCCTGAAATGATTTCCTAAAAAAAAACATCATTTCTGAAGAAAGACAGAAATGAACATCTTGGATGACAAGGAGGTGAGTACATTATCTGTAAATTTTTGTTCTGGAAGTGAACTACTCCTTTAAATGTGAAAATCTTTGTTATTAACAAATCTGAAAAATCAGTATATGTAAGCATGAAAACTTTAAACCTGACCTACACTGGGTAAAATATGTTCTTTGGTCGGCGCCGACAGCCTTGTGGTTAGTGCACCGACATATTGCTGTGCTTGCGGCGACCCGATTTTGAATCCCGTCTCGAGGTCCTTTGCCGATCCCGCACCCCTCACTATGCCCAGTAGTCCTCTGTCATCTCTCTACTGTCCTGTCCATTAAAGGCACCCCCCCCAAAAAATATAACTTAAAAAAAAAAAAATGTTCTTTGTACTTAAAACGGCATGCAGAAATGTATTAAATTATAATTTTATAAACATTACAAATATTTAGTATTACACTCTCAGAAAAAAAGGTCTAAAGGCTGTCACTTGTTTTTTAGCAGAATATTGGGGAGTTTCCTCTAAGAAGGCAAGGGAGGCAGTGTCTCTTCAAAATATTGAATGAGAAAAAAAAAATTGTAGTACAAAAATAAAACTATGCCAATTATATTACAAAATATAACATTTAAAAGTGTATAAATCACAAATTTTTCTAAAGAAATATTGTCTAAAAGAGACATCAGCGGGTAAAGTTACAGCGGGAGTCCGCATTTCTCTCACCTCCCCTGAGCCCATTAAGTTTTAACAGACTCCCTAAAGTGTGCGGTGAGTTTGGTGGGGGGTAATTGAAAATGAATGGAGGAAAGTCACATGAGAGGAGGCAATGCCTCCATCGAGATACGACTTATGATCGGCTGTGATTGGTTCATCCAATAAATCCCACCTCGTGTTCGTGCACGTTCGCAAATCCGACTGAATGAACAATATAATGGCATTAATAGGAAGGCTAATTAAAAAAGTAAGTAAACAATTCACACACTTAGATATAACCACTTTGTTACGTCAAAGACTTAAATGACTTAAATGGTCTGAAAACATTATATGTGGGAGTTTTTAGTGAGTAATCAGCGTGGTGAAACTTAAAGTAAATATCTGTGTCTGTGACCAATATTTACAGAGCTTTGATGACTGATGATCTGAAAAATGTAAAAATAGTTAACTATTAAAAAAATAGCTGAACAGAAGTTCACAAATAAAACATATTGTTTAAATTGTTACTGCCTTGAGTTATTAGACTATTTTGTAATAAATGTGAAAGGCTTAAAAAACTTGATGATATATAAAATTTATTTCTGTGATGTCACAGCTGAGTTTTCAGCATCATTACTTCAGTGTCTTCAGTGTCACATGATCCTTCAGAAATCATTCTAATATGCTGACTTGCTGCTCAAGAACATTTCTTATTATTATTATAAAAACTGTGATATATTTTTCTGCATTCTTTGATAAATAGAAAAACAGGGACATTGGCTATTTGTTTAGCCAGTTATTTGTTTTTTTGTTCACTACATACTTCCATTTGTGTTATTTCATTTAGTGTTCAGGGCTAAACATGGAACAAATTAAGTATGAGTAAGTGTGTCCAAACTTTTGACTGGTACCTTATATCTCATTTGCAAACCACACAGACTGTTGTTTGCGAATCAATATTCATTAAACATAATGTAAAACGTGTTATGTATGTACAGTAAATGGATTTAGCCTCCAGACTTTTTCATAATGCCTCATCATACACTACATAATCTAATGTGCATATGGTAACAAACTGTATTAAGAAGAACGGTTTGGGCTAAAATAAACTTGCAGCACTTCTGAAATGTGTCCATTTGGTGAACAGGAACTGTTATTTGACGTCCATCACTGATATTTAAGTATCTCAGGGGTATAGGGAGTGTGACAAACGTGTAGTTTGTGGAACACGAGACACAGATGGTGTTATTTGAGAATGGAGCTCAGTATCTGTCGCTCATTGTTCTGTGGTCTGTCATCAGTCATCTACAGCTGAGACACATGATGAAACATTCAGCCTCCTGCAGACCCCCAGATGAGCAACTCACCGGACCGAGCTGCGATACATGACAGCTCAACTGAGAATACCTTTACATTTTTTTTTTTATATTTTTAACTTAAAAAAGCACCTTTAAAATGCATATGGATGAGATTTCTGGTTCATTGGCCACTATAGGGAAATAATGAGAAGAATAACAATGTGCAGCAAACTGTAAAACTGTATGCACTACCAACCAGTGTGTTCATAATTAAGATAATACATAGAAATAATATGGTAAGACACACCAATCTGCAATATCAAGCAGCAAAACAAGCTGTTTTGTAAAGCTGAAAATAGCTGGACATAGATAAGACCAGTGGCCAGAATCATAAAAGTTAGGCTGCGCCCACTCTTACGTGAAGAAAAAGATGGATAAATATATCCATAAAAACAGGGCACTATATACTGTATTTAAATTAAGTAATTTTTTATGGGTGTTTTAGCTGTATTTTAAATTTTGCACTTCATTGTGTTGTTTTAACAGTGTGTGAGTGTGTGTGGGTGTGTGTGTGTTTAAAAATATAGGGCACAATGTACTACATTACTATGAAAGAACATTCTGTACTTATTTTTTACAGGTGTTTTACAGATGCACCCGTTTTTTGAATATTGCATTTCAATATTCCCAGAAAAGTCAATGAAATTTACTGGATATTGTCCTGGCAGAAAATTACCAGTACATTTTTCATATATACAATAAATTAACATAAATTAATGTTTATTTTACAGATCATATTGAAAGAACAATTCATTTTCCAGAATTCTAATTCACTCAATAAATAATTACATAATATAATTACATAATTTTTAGGTCAATATTTGTTTCATTTTGTCAGTGTCATTTAGGAAAATTGTGTTTTACATATCAGGGCACACACACTAGCATAATTAATCATAATTAATGTTAAATTATTCATGTTTTGTCACAAAACTCACTTTGAACTAATGATTTTTTTTTTTTTTTTAATTCAGTTCAGTAAACTTTCAAATTAGTTTCCTGTAGGTAGAACCAATTTAAATGAACCAATACTTTTTTTTATTTTTTACTTTATTTTACAGTATTTAGATGGTCTAATTTACTAATTTAGTTATCAATATTTAGATTATTTAAAGCAGTGTTGGGGAAAGTTACTTTTAAAAGTAATGCGTTACTCCCAAAAAAAAGTAACTAATTGCGCTCCTTAATTACTTTTTATGGAAAGTAATGCATTACGTTATTTTTGCGTTACTTTTTCTTAACTGGGTTGGGATTGCTTGCTTGTTTTTAATATAAAAAAGTTCTATTTTTGTGCAAATCAAAAAATTGAATTTATACATAAAAAAGATACTTGTTATTTAACACATTTATTGCAGGTTTGCGCACTTACAATTTCTTTCAACATGGGGACAGGAGAGCTGTCAATCGATAAATGGGAAAACAAAGCAACTGGCGTTACTGATTTGAAAAAGTAACCTCCGATATTTTCTCGTTACTTTACTAGTTACTTGGAAAAAGTAATCTGGCTATGTAACTCACATTGCTTAAAATCCATTAACCCCAACACTGGTGCCCAGACTTGATTAATGAGTGTTTAAGTTTAAAAGAGCAAAAGAGTAAGGCAAAATGATAAATTGCACATTCACAACCTTCTTATCATTATTTGTGTTTTCGGTTGTCAAAAAGTAGGCAATACTACGGTATCAGTAGGGTTACATGGTACTTATATGGTTATCATTCACATATCATGCTTTATGTCCAAAAACAGATGTTTCCATTTGTAAATTTTATGAGTTTAGCTATTTTTAGCTGTACAAAAAAGCTCATTTTGCTGCTTGATATTGCAAATTAGTGCCTCTTACCATATTATTTTAATGTATTATCTTAATTATGAACACACTGGTTTGTAGTTTTTACCGTTTACTGCATGTTATTCTTCTCATTATTTCCCTATAGCGTCTAATGAACCGGAAGTCTCGCCCATAAGCATACTTCTGCGTTGAAGCAAAGGTGGATATGCCCTAAAAAACATGGTGTCACCACAGCACATGTCCAGAAAACTTTGTGTGTTACTGTGTTAACATACCATAATAAGCATGGCAGTACTACAGTACAGTGGCGTTACCATGGTTTTTGAAATACACTGCGGCACTTTCAAGCAAACCACGGTATATAGTAGTACTTTTTGTTTCCTACAGAGGTGACTCTCACCTTGGACACTCCATCCTCGTTGGCCTGCGCCTTTCTGCGGAGCTGCATGAGCGTCCACATATCGCTGAGCGCGGTGTCGGACCCCATGAGCTCCGAGGCGCTGGGCAGAGCCTCCAGCGCGCACATCTGCTCCTCCATCCGCCGCACCTTCTCCTCCATCGCCCTGTAGGGGCTCGAACTGTCCAGCAGTAAGGCTTTAGTCTGGGATGGGCTGTCATGGTCGTTGTCCACCCCCTTCCAGGTAGTTGTGACCCTCTCAATCTTCAGATGTCCCAGGATGGCGTGCAGTAAAGTGTGCAGCGCGCTGAAATTGACAGATCCAGCGTCAGGAGTTCCTATGGAGAGATCCACCAGCTCACGCAGGCTTATGTCGGTCGACATGGTCGTCGACTGTTTGAAAAGACGTTGAATATGGTGCTGTCAAAACCGGCAATCACAGATCTGTTTGTCTGAGTTCACATTAACGTTACATGACTCCAAACAGGTACGCGAGTTCCAACTGAGTGTGTTTTTAAACATAATCACTGCGTTTTAACGCTCCAGGTTGTTTTCTCATTTCTGTGAACGTCGTAAAATTATACTAAATCCTTTAGTTGTGCCGTCTAAAATCTGTCGGTGTTTGTTCATCCTTTAATTCGCAAGTTACCGGCAGCTTTGCTTTGGTAAACTGTGTCAAGATTGCTCTTCTTTTCACGCTCCCCCCGCCTACCGAAGATGTTGATTGGTTAGAACGCTGCGCGTCATTCGCCTCCTCTATCCCCATTGGATAAAGTCTCTGTCGGTCAACAGAACGTACCTTCTGTTGTGAGCCGCGGCGTCTTGGTTGCTCGGCAACTGATTCAGTCGTAGTACACGTGAGAGCGGAGAACGATGTACACATTATGCAGAATTACAATATTTATATTTCTCATGAAAAAAACTAAGGACTATGATGATGAAAGTAGCAAATAAGCGGATTTCCGCCGTTTTATTTTTATTATATAATATACAACATATAAAAAATAGCCTACAGAAAAACGCCTAGAGTGTACAATGCATTCATTAATAAAATCATATAAACGAGGAACATTTTTTCTTATGAATATTTATGTATAAAAAAACTGAAAAATAAAACTTTATTTGAGTTATTATTCTCATAAAGATATAAACAAGAGTTTAAAGAGTGTACAAGAGTTTAAAATGTTACTTTCACTTCCATTTGTATCTACAATGTATGTTATAAATTATTCATGCTTTGAACACATTTGTCAATAACAGATTTTTATGAGCAGCTGTTTAATCTTATGGAGATTTTTCTAATCATATATTTATTATTATAGAAATATATCATTTATGTGTGTGTCTCTGTGTGTGTGTATATATATATATATATACACACACTAATACACACACTAATTATATATTTATATAATAATAAGTATATTATTATTTAGAAATTACACACATATATATACACATTATATATATACATTCAAAATAAAGGTTTGTTTATCCATTTATTAGTATAATATATATAGATATATCAGCACTGTAAAATTAATCATGACTAATCGTATCCAAATTAAAAGTATAATATATATATATATATAAGCTCTGTCAAATTGATTAATCACGATTAATCACATCCAAAATAAAAGTTTGTTTATACACTTGTTAGTGTAATATATATAGATATATTAGCATTGTCAAATCGATTAATCACATTTGAAATAAGTGTTTATCCGCTTATTAATATAATATATATATTAGTGCTGTCAAATTAATTAATTGTGAAATTGTTTATCCATTTATCAGTGTGTGTTCGTGTGTACATATATCCGAAAAAAGTTTATTAATCCACTCATTAGTTTTTATATATATATATATATATATATGTGTGTGTGTGTGTGTGTGTGTGTGTGTGTATATAAATAAAAAAACAAAATGTATATATATATATATATATATATATAAATATATAAATACATATATATATATGTGTGTGTGTGTGTGTATATATAAATATGTAAATAAAAAAACATACAAAAAATGTATATATATATATATAAATATATATATTAATATATACAAATATATAAATATATATATAAATATATAAATACATATATATATATATATATATATATATATATATATATATATATACATATATATATAAATAAATATATATATATATATATATATATTAGAGTTGAGCCGGATACTCGGCTGAAACGAGTATCCGGCACGGATAAAGCACTTTTGCCGAGTACGAGTATCATACGAGTAATACGAGTCAATATCTGTGCTCGGATTGAATAAAAATTCTCATTGGGTAGTTTACTGTGTCTGCGTTCTGTGATAGGCTAGTCACAGGGCCCCTCCCCTACACACATACTAGAGATGCGCGGATGAGCTTAAACGTCACCGGAATCCGCAGCTCCAAATAAATGATCCGCCCGCCACCCACCCGCACCTGTATTTTTCTCTGATTTAGATAACCGCACCCGACCCGCACCCGATCGTCATTTACAATTATTCTAATTCTTAGTTTTGCATGATGATATGATGAATGTGATGAACACTTATAAGCTTAATCACTCGTGCTTTTAAGCCAAATCCACGCTAAAAAGAATAACGTTAACTGATATCTGGACGTGACGTATTGTTTTCGGTATAATGTACTGATTCAAATTAGTAATCAATAATAATTTTTATTTTAATACTCGGCGTGCCTCTCTTGACATGCTCTCGCGTATGAACAGGCAGCAAATGTGGTGCTGGCGCGGACGGCGCGGCGGGCGCGGGCGCATCAGGCGCATCAGGTGCAATGATAAAACATATTTCAAAGGAAGCCGGCGCTAGGGTCCTTACCGTCTTTGCTGGGTGTTTTGAGCGAATATTTGCATTTATTCACATACGATTTAGTTACAAATGGTGGCCTGTCATGATTTTGGCTAATGCAGGACACTACTGAATGATGCGCATCAGAGGGGATTTAGAAGTGGGTGCGCAGAGCCGACTGATAAAGAAATGGGTATACGCGGGTTATATACACCACTGCATATTAACCTACTCGAGTATTTAAAACATATGTTAGAAAATACAGTTAATATTTGCGTCATTATTGATTTTTCTCATCCACCCGCGAACCACCCGCAAATAATCAGAATGCAATTTTTTATTACCCGACCCACCCGACCCGCGGATTGTCCGCAGCGCCCGCGGATATAACCGCCATCCGCGCATCACTAACACATACAGATTTATTGTGTTGCTGTGTCCCGCTCTGCTCACACACACACAGAACACAGAACTAGCTGGCTCTGACCAGTTTTTTTACTTCACGCACTGAGTGTCTGACACTTTCTTTCTGTATTTCATAAATAAATAAAAAAACCACACTGCTCAAGGTTAAAAAAAGAAAGTTATGTTGAAATGAAAACTCTTGTTCATTACATTTTACTTCATAATTGCAACCGCATGTGTTGTATTCATTGTTGCAAAACTTATTCTGTATATAGTTCGTTTGTTATCATGATCAAAACCACTGATCTGAAGCTCAATGCTGATGCTGTCATGTAAATAGTTTTCTAATCAGCAATAAATATAACAATTTCTGATCAAGCCATATCAATTGCATGCTTAAAATAACATACCGGTTAAAGCCCCGCCCATTTCAATACAACATGACCCACTTCCAGGTTAAATCCCACCCACTTCCGGGTTATGCCCCGCCCACTCCGAGTACAGATACAGATACAGATAATTCATATGGTTAACAGATACAGATACAGATAATGCTGTACTCGCTCATCCCTAATATATATATATATATATATATATATATATAAATATATATAAATAAATAAATGTCAAATCGATTAATCACTTTTAATCGCATCTAACTTTTCATATATGTATGTGTTGTGTGTATAGTTATATGTATATATAAATACACACACACATATTTACATATTTAATATTATGTAAACACTAACTTTTGTTTTGGATGCAATTAATCGCGATTAAGTGATTTCTATATAAATTTGTTATTGTCCCACAATAAACACTTGTGTACTGTATAATAAACTGTATAATAAAACCGACAAAAAGATGTAAGCAAGAGTCAAAGGCTCAAAAAGGATTTTAATCCCATATATATACATATTTTTATAAAAGAAAACAGAATATCCAGGTGCCATTACCATTTTTACAGTACAATACATTCAAGTATTTGACCAGATATTCGTCACATTTTCCCTCAACATCCTGTAGATTGCTCTGAACCAAATGAAGGCGAACCGTTTGCGCCATAATAATGTACATGTAGCTCCTACTCCCATGCAAATGAGCTCGTAAAATATGTATTGTGAATGTATTAAGAAAGTGTCTTTCCGAACCCTTTCTCAATGCGTTAACATTTACAATGACATGCTGAGTTAAACCCAGCTTGATACAGGTGCAATTACGAAAAAAAAGATACCCAAATCATTCCATCTCTAATTTCTATTGATTATATCAGCGATCAGATTCATTGACATAATTGCTCACTTCACACAAACAAACAAGGTCAAACTTTAAAAAAAAATAAAGCAAATTTCTACAAAAAGAGTGCATAAATCTTTGGCAAAATTGTGTTCTTAAAAAAAAAAAAGAAACTGGCAAAAAGAATTAAAATAAACAAGACATTTTAATTTAACTACTGACTGTGCTTTGAGTGTTTCACGTTGATACCGAATATGTAGTCGTGAAAGATTAAAACTGTCCTTAATCATATTTCTCATATATAGTCTTACAGCGTAAGTAGTGTACATTTAAATGATGTTGCATTGCTCAATCATTTATTGCATTTGCACTATGACTCCTCTACGATATCTGATTTTAAATAATACATACTTAAAGGAGCAGTTCACCTAAAAAAAAAAACTGTCTTCATTTACATAACCTCATGTTTAGTTTACATGGAAAAAAAGCTGAATCTTCACACATCTCTTTTCCAAATGACAAAATTCAAAATGACCACATTTGTCAGTCTCCAAAATGGGCCAAAAATACATCTAATTCTCTATATTCTAAGACTTCTGATGCCATATAATAGTTAGTTGAGAATCAGACTGAAATTTAGGTCAACTTAGGCCCCGGCTCACAAATCTTATCCTCAAACTAGTAAGTTGTGTTCGTTAATCGCATCCAAAATGAATGTTTTTGTTTACTTATGTATGTGTGTGTGTGTGTACTGTGTATATAAATACACATACATCCAGTATCTATATTTTAAAAATATTTACATGTATTTAATTTTTAAATTAATACTATATATAAATACAATAAATATGTAAACATAACATTATTTAAATGTATCCATGCATGTGTGTGCATTTATATATACTTAATAAATATACACAGTACACACAAATATATTGTGTAAAAAATTATATTTTGGATGCGATTAATCGTTTGACAGCACTATTGACGACACATACAAAATTGGTCACTATGAACTGTGATGAAAAGAGCTGCATGAAGAGTCTTCAGAAAATTCCCCCTTCGGGTTTGAAACAACCTGAGGGTAAGTAAATCATGACAGAGGTTTAATTTTTGAGTGAATTATGTCTACTGTAAATTGCTTCTTGTTTAATGTTCCAGAAAATAAGCACTGAAAAAGAATTAGCCCATAGTTCTAGGTTTCTAGCGTTGCACAGTATAATGCTATGTGAAAACTTAAAAATGTGAACAAACCTTTTATTGCATTACAGCCTCTGATCCTTGATCCCATCTGAGGAGTAAACATTTTAAGTGCAAGTAAAGAAAAGAGTCTACGCAGCCGATTGAAAAGGAGAATGGATACATGAACTAGTCGCTTCCACAGGAGACGTCTTAAGAGCTAAACCAAGGAGGAAAATGGCCATGGAGGATGGCTTGTAGATCTGCTCACTGAGGCTGGAGATGAGGTGGTAGTTCTGGCACTTCAGTCCTTCTAACTTTTCCATTCAGATACTGTCATAATCAGAGTCCCGTCGAATGTTGCCAACGCTCCACTCCACCAAAAAGAAAGTAATAGTGCCTAGGAAACCCATCACCACCATGATAAGCAGCTGCCAGTGTAGGAGAAGGTAGTTGCTGTAGAAGAAGGCCACGGCAGCTGTGATGGACTGCAGAGAGAGGAGCAAGAAATATAACGTCATGGGACATTTTTCCAAAGACTGATTCCTAAATCTCACAAAACCATAGGAATATCAATATACTCTTGAATCAAAGGAAGGTTCAAACCTGTACAAATTTAAAGACTGCGAATGCTGGGGCACTGTCTTCTCTAAACAAGAAGCCCACAATGCTGATGAGCTGAGTGTTGAAGCAACTATCACCCAGACCCAGCAGGAAACTGCATATCAGCGCAACAATCACGCTGACAAAACAAGAAAAGTGTTAATAAACAGCTAGGGTGTTTTTATGCTCATCCTTGTTGGAAAGTCCAGCACTGTTGTCTTTTACCTGGGTTGGATGAAAGCTTTCATTTGTGTGCCTTCCTCTGGGGCCACGGGAGCATCGCTGGCTATGTTGAGGAAGATGAGGTAGAATGCCACAATATGGACAAACAGGCCAAAAAACACCACTGGGTTTCTGCCGTAACGATTACACTTATCCAGGATGCCAAATACTCCCCCTCCTGGTTAAACAGAGAACTGTTTATTACATCTGCCATGTTCATAGAGAAGCACAATAGTTGCAATGCACTGACTTACCAAGTATTTCACCAACACCAATCAAAATTCCAGAGAGGCCGATAAGACCCTTGGCGCTGTCTCCAAATTGAGTCATGGCCCCTAAACATGTCCCGTACACCCCACTGTAAAAGGTGAGCTCGAGACCTGGACAGATAGGCAACCACACGGTCTCAACATTACAGTTCAATTTTGTAAAACTTTTTAATTAAACAATTTTAATAGCGCTGTCAAATGATTAATCATGATTAATCACATCCAAAAAAGTTTTTTTTTACATAATATATGCGTGTACTGTGTATTTTATTTTGTATTTATTATGTATATATAAACACACATAGTATATTTTGAATTTACATGTATATATTTTTATTCATATAATTAATATTACATCTAAATATATTTAATATATAAACATAACATTTTTGCTTAAATATATTCATGCATGTGTGTGTATTTATATATACATAATAAATACACACAGTACACACATATATATTATGTAAACAAACACTTTTATTTTGGATGCGATTAATCACGACTAATTGATTGACAGCACCAAATTTTAATGATAATATTTTTTAAAAACACAAGCCAGTAAACCAATAATTTTATTATTGGTTAAGTAACTTAATAAAACTGGACAGAAAATGTCAGGTTAGTGAACGAGAGGGTAGCGCCGTTTTACCAGTGTTGCCATGTTACAGTACAAGAACAAGTATACTACATAGAAATGTCCAGTTGGTTGTTATTGAGCAGATTTTGCACAACAGCTAGAAGGAGAGTAAAACCTGCATGCTGAACACTGCTGGGTGGTGCCGCGCGGCATATATTTTTGGATCATATTTTCAACCATTTTTCTCTTTTAGCCAAAAACAAAAAATGCCATTTTTGGCCGATAATTTAATTATAATTTTTATTATTTCTTTTTATGTTTAATCATAATAATTGGTGGTTGAAATTTCTGTGCATCCCTATATATTATTATTATTATTATTATTATTTTTATTAATAATAAAAAAAATACATTATTATTATAGAACAAATCCCCCTGCTACTAAAGGGGTCCCCCAGAGTTCTGTTTTGGGCCCTCGTTTTTCATAATCTGCTTTCTGTATCTGTCATCATGGTATGAATTACCACTACTACAACACAGATTATACAGTGTATATTATTATTAATTATTATTATTATTATTATTAAATACATTTTTAGTATGTAGAAGAACAAATCTCCCCTGCTACTAAAAGGGTCCCCCAGGGTTCTGTTTTGGGCTCTCGTTTTTTTTCATAATCTGCTTTCTGTATCTGTCATCATAGAGTGAATTACCACTGCTACCACACGGATTATATACTGTACATTATTATTAATATTAATTACATTTTTAGTGTCTAAAAAAATTAATTCCCTCTGCTACTAAAGGGGTTCCCTCAAGGTTCTGTTTTGGGCCCTTTTCATTTCATAATCTGCTTTCTTTATCTGTCATCATGGAGTGAATTACCACTGCTACCATACAGATTATATACTGTACATTATTATTATTAATTACATTTTTAGTGTCTGAAAAAAATATATATATTCCCTCTGCTACTAAAGGGGTCCCCCAAGGTTCTGTTTTGGGCCTTTTTCATTTCATAATCTGCTTTCTTTATCTGTCATCATGGAGTGAATTACCACTGCTACCACACAGATTATATAGTGTATATTATTTTTAACAAATACATTTTTAGTATGTAGAAGAACAAATCCCCCGTTACTAAAGGGGTCCCCCAGGGTTCTGTTTTGGGCCCTCATTTTTCATAATCTGCTTGCTTTATCTGTCACGATGGTATGAATTACCACTGCTACAACACAGATTATATAGTGTATATTATTATTATTAAATACATTTTTAGTATCTATAAGAACAAATTAACAAATACATTTTTAGTATCTATAAGAACAAATCCCCCGTTACTAAAGGGGTCCCCCAGGGTTCTGTTTTGGGCTCTCGTTTTTTTCATAATCTGCTTCTTTATCTTTCATTATGGTGTGAATTACGACTGCTACCACACAGATTATATACTGTACATTATTATTATTAATTACATTTTTAGTATCTAAAAAAAATTAATTCCCTCTGCTACTAAAGGGGTCCCCCAGGGTTCTGTTTTGGGCCCTTCTCATTTCATAATCTGCTTTCTTTATCTGTCATCATGGAGTGAATTACCACTGCTACTACACATATTATATAGTGTATATTATTATTAACAAATACATTTTTAGTATCTAGAAGAACAAATCCCGCCTGCTACTAAAGGGGTCCCCCAGGGTTCTGTTTTGGGCCCTCGTTTTTCATAATCTGCTTTCTTTATCTGTCATCACGGTATGAATTACCATTGCTACCACACAGATTATATACTGTACATTATTATTAACAAATACATTTTTAGTATCTAGAAGAACAAATCCCCCCTGCTATTAAAGGGGTCCCCCAGGGTTCTGTTTTGGGCTCTCGTTTGTTTCGTAATCTTGAAGAACACTATAGCTACTTCTCTTTATGTCTATGAAGAGTCATGCAAGTACTGGGCTACTCTGCAGCAGTTTCTACCAGAACCAGTGTAAAATAGTCACAATATAAAAACTTATTATAGGTGTACTGTAGTGATTCAGGGTAAGACAAAGAATGTAAGGACCGCAGCTTTAAAAACATCATTAGCATCTAAAATAACAAATTCCCCCTGCTACTAAAGGGGTCCCCCATGGTTCTATTTTGGGCCCTCTTTATTTTATAATCCGCTTTCTTTATCTGTCATCATGGAGTGAATTACCACTGCTTATTAACACATGGATTTTCCTTTGAGAGACTGAACTTACCAGAGTACGCAAAGGGTATACTCAGCAAAAGCATCTCTTTGGTCATAGCCAGCTGTATGGATTTCTCTGTTGAAATGAGATAAGAGATTAATAAGTTAATAATATGCTTTAAAAACACAGTTTAATTTTTTTTTTATATATATTTTAGTGCCACTTACTGAATGCATCGATTGCCTGGGAGCACAGACTTTGTGATGGCCTTAAAAGAGTAACAAGTACAGGAAACAAGGCAAAGGAAAAAAAGACACAATATAATATGATTAAACTCATCCAGAAAAATGTCTTGACTTGCAGAAGTGCATAAAAATATACACTTACACAGCTGTGCTGCCATCAGAGATATCTGCTTGTAGAAGTGACTCAGAGGCCTCAGTAGGTGCGGGTTCTGGGTCTGGCCGCTGGATCAGAAAAAAAAGGAAGTTGCCTACCAGGCTGATGACTGTGAGTGTGATGAAAACCGTCTGGCGGTCCTTATCTGAAAACAGGAAACAATGATTTTCAGCTTTATTTAACTATAATTCAGTCTAACCATTTAGAAATTATTTTGTACTGATGCGTCTTTTACAGTATCTTTTTGTTACAAAAAAAGCAAACAATTCATTTATTTCAACCAATAATTATTGTTACAATCTATTTTTAGTTGTGGGGTGATTCCCACCAAAACACACTCACCTGTTATGTGACTCTTGCCACGCCAGGCAAAATATATGTAGAGATTACCAAAGAATAAGCTGTGAATAAAAGAAAATCATTGTTCCTCATGTTCTCTTTTTCCTTCGACACATACTTCATGACAACAAGCAGGATGTACCTAAACTGCATCAACGCCCAAAATATTCCACTGTTTCTCCCAATGGTGGAATCTTTGGAGTTGATGGTGAGCAGATTCCCCTGGGCCGTCCAGAGCACTGCAAGACACAAAGTTAGCAGAACGTTTTAGAGAATGTGTTGCTTCATAATACGATTTCATAACTGAAAAACGATTGAAATCTCACCTGCAGCTGCAATTCCGAGCAATACGGATAAAGTGTAGAATGACGAGGTGTAAGGATGAATGAAAACAGCAATATAACCACTAAAAGAGAGGATTATATTAAATACTTAATTATAAATTACTAATTTATTACTAAATTACTACTACTATTATTAAATTAAGTCTTTCAGGCACTTACCTGTAAACAAGTCCACTAAAAAACAAAGACAACTGAGGTCCAATGACAGCTATCACTGAAGGCGCTATAAGGTTAGAGGCAGAGAATACGGCATAGATAATCGCCATGCTAGAAGAGAAATATGAGAAATGTGTTAAGGGTGGTATTTTAACTAATAATGATCATAAAAGTAAATACAACTGTTTTATATATATAAAAAAAAGGTCAAAGTGAAAAATAATTGTATTGGTTATTACTTTTTATTTACAGAAGGGGCTATTGTAACCTTGTTTCTCATAACTAATAAACAAATACAAATCCATCTGTCATATCTTGGTATAAAATAAACATGTGACAACAGTAATAATACCACTCAAATATGTACATAACTAAACTAGATCAAAGAGTTTAATTAAACCATGAATAGAGAAAGATACAATCGGCTATCTTTCAGTGGTTAGAGGGGATCGAATAACACATTAAATAATAAAAATAATAATAATAACCCAATATATCTCACATATGTACACACCTAAAAAGAAAAATCAATATTAATATGTATTTATAATACAAAAATAGATTAATACGGTTCATTAAACAATTTAAAAATTCAAAAAACATACAAATTAAATTTCATGACCAGTGTTACAACTGCCCTAACATCACAGTCATGATAATATTCTGATAAATCCACCAGATAAAGTATTAGCATATCATTCATGTTAATTTTTAACCACATACATACACACACACACACACAAAATAATAATAAAATAAAATAAAAATAAAATACAAAATGATAACATTCCTCAGTGGAAAAAACTATGGAGTCTGTTTTAAAAAAGTGTCGTAACTGTTGACAGGGTCACATGCAAACTGCATTCATTTCTCTATTTCTCTTTTTTTTTTGAGAATAGACAGTGCTTCTTTGTTACATAACCTCTGAGGTCAAAGAGAGATTCATTAGCTTACAGCACAACGTCAGATGACCCAATCTTCATCTTTAAATCAGCCATCATAGATCTCATTCAAAAAGGATACAGAGCTCAAAACATGTCACATGACTTAGAAACAGGGCACAACTGTGGGATTCTGAAAGTAACAATCCCATTCATTGCATATACGTGCGTATGTGGAAATTTTACCCTACACTTCAATTAAAATGTATGTATACGTATAAACAATGTCATTTGCATGAAATAAGTCAAATACCCAGTCTCACAACTGTATCTTTTCAACACTGTCTCTAATGTTATGTGTCATCTGGGATCCGGCTGGGTTTTTATTCAAGTTTTTTAATACCTATTGAAAAAAGCGAATGAGAAAGATAGTTCTGGCACCAAGGCCACTGAAAAAGTAGGTGGCCACCGTTGTACTCTACAGTATAAAAGCTGTTGCTCTGTTGACAGAAGGAAGAAACGAAGAAAACGAATACCTTGTGTAGCCACTTCCATGAAACTCTGTACTGTTGAAACCCTTTATTACGGTTTGCTGAAAAAGTGATGGAAAAGTGGTTTGAATACATGCTTATAAGCCTAGCCATATGTGATACTATAACATTCACCACATCAAGCATTTCTAAGTCTGAAAAAGCTCAAAACCTACTTCAATATTTCCGCAGGTGCCAAAGGCAGTGAACATAACCATGAACCCCAAGCCCAGGATTATGATGTTGAGCAGGGTCTTTCCTTCGGGACTCATGTTGGCGTACAGTCTTTAGCTCGATGACAACCTGAGACTAGTCAAAACACAAACGGCATTAAAGTCAGGTGACACCTAACACAACTGGTTAAAAACGTGACCAGGCTATTTTCAGTATGCTGTATGATCACTGCTTCCTCATGAGATCAAACAGCCCTCATTTATATCGAAACGGTTATTGTACTACATGTGTAATGGGGGAAAAAATCACCTGTTTCATTGAACAATGTATTATTAATAAATGATTACTCATATCACTTCGGCTACTGATTTGAGAGCGACAGCAATAGTAATTGTGCTCAGAAAAACTTACCGATTAGTTGGGTGCGCTGATGTAAACCGCTAAATCATAATGTGCTAACTCACACCTATTTCGATATGGAAAACAACATTTTGTAAAGCTGGTAAACGTAAAAATATAGTCGTTTCCGTCTTCTCCGAAAAGCTCTGTCTGTCTCTGAACTCAAAATCGCCTGTCATGTGACATCTATCAGCTGATGGTGACGTCATGCTTAGTCTCCACTAAATTGATTTGTGGGTAGTGTTGTTTTTACGTTTAGAACAAAAAAGCTAACCTCAAAATGATGTTGCATATAATGTTAATCCAACCTAACCCTATAAATTAAAAAAGTACACCTTTAAACTTTTTTTATCCAACATACTGTATTTTTGTATTACTATTCATTAAACAAATCTTTATTTAAATTTATTAAATTAAAAAACTTAAAACTGCATTTTATTTTGGCCTTGTACTTATCCAGTTATATTGTGATTTGAGATACAGAAACGTACAACGATGAAAATATTCAGTGTTCTAAGACTCTGAAATATGCTTTTTGACATCACTGAATATTCTAACGAGGCTTTAAAATGCTTTTATTTAATTAGTTGACATATATGTGACCCTAAACCACAAAACCAGTCATAAGGGTAAATTTTACACATTATCTGAAATTAGCTGAATAAATAAGCTTTCCATTGATGTATGGTTTGTTAGAATATGACAATATTTGCCTAAAACTTAACTATTTGAAAATCTGGAATCTGAGGGTGCAAAAAAATTTAAATATTGAGAAAATTGTCTTTAAAATTGTCCAAATTAAATTTTGCATTTGCATTTACAAATTAATAGGTTTTGTTGACTATTGATATTTGATATTTTTATTCCACATTCCATTTTCCTGATTTTCCATTTTACTGATCAGTATTAGGATTTATTTATTTATTTATTATTTATTAATGTTTATTGATTGAAAGCTCTCCTGTCCATGTGTTGAGAGAAACTGGGAGTAAGATGTTACTTTAGTTCTAGAATAAATATGAACATGCGTTCACTCACTCACACACACACACACACACACACAAAAAAAAAAAAAAAAAAATATATATATATATATATATATATATATATGAAGAGTTCAGATGCAAAACCAGCTAAATCCATCTGACGTCTTTCTTTAAAAAATGCATTTTTATCAGGCTCAGATGTATAGGTTTCTATGTAAGTACCGGTACTTCTGATTGAGGCTGGTATTTTAGTGAGTTTGAAGAAAAAGTATTTGATGGACATATAATACGTGTCGAGAGCATTCACTCGGTATCATTATCTCATTTTTGACCGAGATGGCTTTATATATATATATATATGTATATATATATATACATACACACACACACACACACGCATGTTTGTTTTTGTGAATTGTGGGGACTTTCCTTAGACTTCTATAGATTTTATACTGACCAAACGATATTGTCTATCCCCTAACCCTACCCTAACCCTAAACTAGCCCTCATAGAAAACATGTTTGCATAGTTACACTTTCAGATAAACATCATTTACTATTTTTAATCATTTTTTAACATTGTGGGGACCGCAGGCCGGTGAATGTCAAAAAATTTCAGGTTTTACTATCCTTGTGGGGACATTTGGTCCCCACAATGTAGCAAAAACAAGCACACACACACACACACACACATATACATACATATATATATATATATATATATATCCAATATTTCTCAAAATGAATAAAAACAGTGAAATGCAACTCAGCAATGAAATGCAAATGCAATATGCGCAAACTTGCACTAATTAAATATGGTAAACAATACAAATATCCTCTATTTAATCCCATTTTATTTGCTGCTGACCTTTGATGATCCAATTCAACCATAATAAGCAAAAATTACTAAAGATAAATTAACATTTGTTCTTCTTTTTTTTATTGCTAAAGAGTGTTGAACTTCAGCCTGAGGCTTTTGGGGTGAAAGGGCTTTTACATTTTTACGTTTTAATATTAAAAACAAACAAGCAAGCCCCGCCCAGATTTAAAAAGAAAAGCAAAAGTAACGTAATGCTTTACTTTCCATAAAAAGTAACGTTATGTTATTAGTTACTTTTTAGTGAGTAACGCAATATTGTAATGAATTATTTTTAAAAGTAACTTTTCCCAAGACTGTACAATGTTTATTCAATTAAAAAACGCATAAGAATTCTATTCTAAACCCGCAGTGGACTACATTCTCTTCCGGATTTTAGAACTACTGAACGCGCCATTTTGGAAGGTTGTGCTGCGCTTTAGCGGCAACTAGTGTTTGTTTTTGTGCTGGAATACGCGAGTCGACTTTATCTGCAGACCCCAAGCGAAGTGAGTTCTTGACGTTTGCTGTACTTACGTTTATTAAAATGAGTTACGGCAGGCTTCCGCCCGACATAGAGGGCATGACTTCGTTAAAAGTGGATAACTTAACGTATCGCACGTCTCCGGAGACACTGCGGCGCGTCTTTGAAAAGTACGGCAGAGTTGGCGACGTTTATATTCCCAGAGATCGATACACAAAAGAGAGCCGGGGGTTCGCCTTCGTGCGCTTTCACGACAAGAGGGACGCCGAGGATGCAATGGACGCGATGGATGGAGCGATTCTGGACGGGCGAGAGCTGCGGGTTCAGATGGCCCGCTATGGCAGACCGCCCGACTCCTACTACGGCGGCCGCCGCGGCGGAGGAACCGCTAGAAGACACAGCGGACACAGCCGCCGCAGCCGGAGGTAAAACAATAACATGTCAGAGAAAATCTCTGTCTATGAAAATAACAACTTGTTTCAAAGTGATGAATGACCCGTCTTTTTCAAGTGATAACCTTACTAGCAGCACCAAAACTGTCTACTGCACCTGACATTTGGAATATTTATCACATTTCTGTCTCAGCCTGTTTTAATCAGATATCAAAAAGTCTGAACTCCATAGTATTTTCTAGTCAGAAAAGAAAGACATTAAGTAATTGTGTTTAGTTGTAGCCCATGAAAACACATTTGTGACACTGGACCACAAAACCAGCCATAAGTAGCACAGGTATAATAGCCAGATTGTATGGGTCAGAATTATCGATTTTTCTTTTATGCCAAAAATCATTGGGATATTAAGTAAAAATCATGTTCCATTAAGTCATTTTGTGAATTTCCTACTGTAAATATATCAAAACTTATTTTTTTGATTAGTAACATGCATTGCCAGAACTTTATTTGGACAACTTTAACTGTGATTTTTCTCAGTATTTTGATTTTTTTTTTTTTTTTGCAGACTCAGATTCCAGATTTTTTTTTTTAATTGTTGTATCTTGACCAAATATTGTCCTATCCTAAAAACAAACAAACGAACAAAAATAAATAAATAAATAAAACATGCATACATGGAAAGCAATGGAAATTATGACATACACTGTAAAAAATGATTCTGAGTTTTAGTCAGGTGGACAAGTTAAATCATGTCCTGTCAACTTGCAGTGTCTCACTACACATTAGGATGAGTTGGAACAACCCCAACTTAAATAAGAACTGAAAACTTAAAATAACATGTTCATATAACAACAAAACATAAGTTCTATTAACTTTCTGTGTAATGCACATGTGCCAGATACTCTACGTCATGATGACATACTTTTTTAACGAAGTTGAGATAGACACAGATAATTAATGATTAATTAAGTGATGACTGATCATTATTAAAGACACCTGATGTTAACAAGCAGAATCACCACAGGAGAAAAATCACAATTTTTAAGCAACCATTATAGTGGTCAGTATTTGCATTAGTTGGGCTCTTGACACTTACATTTTTAACTTTAAATTTTCTTTGGCTACTGTGACTGTGTTAAAACAGCCAGACAAGCCAAGAGCACAAGTCATCAGGTGGTGATGATTATGTTTTAACGTAATCATTTTTTGACCTGAATCATTGAACTCATTTGGAGACTCAAACAAATGCAGTGATTATAGTCAAATAAAGATTGTCTTGAATAATTAGTGTCAGCCTTGTGATTCCACAACAAAAGATCCTGTCTTTTTTATACGTTTTAGGAGAATGTCTTACAAGCTGTTGTAATTTAAAAAAAAAAAAAAAACTTTCTGAAGAAGTCTCTTTGTTTAGGTGCACACAGACATCAAGAACCAGTGTATGAATCTCAACAATGGTGACAAACAGCATATTCAGATAAACAGATCAACTCTGAACATCACAAAACAAGCTACTAAAAAGTCACATAAAAACAACAAAAACAAAAGAAAGTAGTAAGAATAAAAGAAATTACAAAGACAATTCAGCTCATAATTTACTCATGCCACAATGCATGATGGGAGCCATGGATTATTTCTGATTGGCTACAACATGCTTTTTAATTGATACAGTTTGTTGGCTCAATTTACTGCAAGTTATTTCAACAACTACATATAAGTTGAGTGAACATAACACCTAGTGTTTGCTAAACTTAAAGTCAATGCAACAAAATGACTTGACTAAGTCAAGCTGTGTCAACTAATCATTTTTTACAGTGTATGACTGATTTTGTGTGGTACAGGGTCACATTTTCTAGTCAGTACACATAAGTAATTTTTAGTTTTAGTCCATGAAAACCCTTTCAGCCATTGGCATATTTATCACAGAAAACTAGTTATAAG
The DNA here is from genome assembly GCF_022985175.1 of Labeo rohita. Taxonomy (NCBI): domain Eukaryota; kingdom Metazoa; phylum Chordata; class Actinopteri; order Cypriniformes; family Cyprinidae; genus Labeo; species Labeo rohita. The sequence goes on from NC_066871.1 coordinate 33,512,855, forward strand.
ATTATTGATTAACATTTCACATGTTAATCTTTTTCTTTTTCTTTCTTTCTTTTGCTATATTTACACAGACTGTTTTGTTTAATGCAGCTCGATCAGAGGACATGAAAGATTTACGCTGCAATTACAATCGCATAAATAGCTGTGTTGGTGAAAGTTACTTTTAAAAGTGATGCATTACAAAATTGCATTATTCCCTAAAAAGGAACTAATTGCATTACTTAGTTACTTTTTATGGAAAGTAATGCGTTTGGTTACTTTTTGAAAAAGTAACTCCGATATTTTCTTGTAAATTAAAAGTAATGCATTAATTTCCTACACTGTAAAAAACAATTTGCTGAGTCTACTTAAAATAATTTGTAACCTGGCTGCCTTAAAATTTTAAGTTCAGTCAACTCAAAAAAAGTTTATTCAACTTGAAATGTTAAATTATACTAAGTGACAACTTAGATATTTGATTTGAATCAACTTAAAATTTTTCGGCAGCTGGGTTACTTACCCATCTGTTAAGTTTAACAAACACAAATATCTAAGTTGTTACTTAGTCCAACTTAACATTTCAAGTTGACTAAACTTATTTTAGTTGACTGAACTTAAAATTTTAAGGCAGCAAGGTAACAAATTATTTTAAGCTGACTCAACAAATTGTGTTTTTTATTTTTTACAGTGTAGTTACTTGGAAAAAGTAATCTGATTATGTAACTTGCATTACTTGTAATGCGTTACCCCAACACTGATTTTCAAAGTGAAATTAAGGGTGTGTTTACACAACAAATATTATACGAAAAACAGAAATGTTTTGGGTATAGACGACAACATTGTCAAAATGATCCAATATCGATGTCACTCTGTAAAGACACACTATGCTCCTATGCATGTTCCTATAGTTTGAAGATGTAAAATGCATGCACATGCTTTTACAAACTGAACTTGTGCTTTGAAAACTTGTTTTTGAAAGTTTGCAATTTCAGTCATCCAGAACGCTGTTGTGTAAATGAACAGCCAACATGCATAAAAAGTTTTCCATTTTTAGTTGAAAACTGTCATGTAAATGCCCCCTAAATCTTCCCTCTTCAAAAAGTGAGTCATTGAATCATTCATTCAGCTGATTAGTTCAAAGCAGCTCTTTCATCAGTGGAACAAAGTGAGTGACTGCAGGTCTGTATTCAATAATCGCTGATTTTCTTCATTTCCATCCACAGTCCGAGGCGTCGTAGACGCAGCCGTTCCAGAAGCAGAAGCCGCTCTCGTTCCCGTTACAGCAGGTCACGTTCACGCTCCTATTCCCACTCTCGCTCCAAGTCATACACTCCTCGCAAGAAGAAATCCAAGTCTCCTTCCAGGTCTAGGTCTAGGTCTAGGTCACGTTCACGATCCAAATCCAGGTCCCGGTCTAGAAGCCGCACACCTGCGTCGAACAGAGACTCCAAGTCCAGGTCGAGGTCTAAAAGCCAACCAAAGTCTGCTGGGGAAGAAGGATCTGCTTCCTAAAACTCTTTATTGGTAAGGATACACGACACCTAACCGTGCTAAAATTCACTGGAATACTGTGCAGGAATTTAGGAATACAGACGCATCGCATTGGTTAAAAATTGACTTGCACAGCAGGTTTTGGTTCTGCTTTAACAATGCTGTTGAACTCAATGTGGAATTGTTTCCTCCAAGCTGCTGAATCCAGTATGGCAATGTAAAAGCAGGGCTGTGTGGTGCAGTTTGAGCTGGTAGAGGTGTATGTGATCCAGCTACCTGCTCCTGTTGGGGTTGCTTTGAAGCAGATGGGTGTTTTGGTGGTGCTGAGGTACGTGTACGAGACAACGGACAGACGTCGTCCTGCCTTAGAAAAAGTAATAAACACAAAATTGCTGCCAGCTGCTTAATTAAAGCTGGAAATGTATATAAACATCATAATTGCATTAAGGTATGAGTAATTTTATATCATAGACATAGTATAAAAGTACTCTACTGTGCTTTTTATTATGTATTTATTTATTTTGATACACTAAATATATATATATATATCAGACATTTACATAAATTTTATCATTAAAATATAATTCTATAAAAAATAAATTAAAAAAATACACTATCATCACTCTTTGGATGCAAAATGGTTTAGCATTATGTAACACTAGTTAAAAACTAAAGTATTAAAAACAAACTATAAAACATTATAAGATCAATATGATAATTCTGATTGGATGAGACACACATGAAGCTATTGTAAAATGACCATTATAAGCACATGTGCGTGGACGTCTTACTGCCCAGCCCTAGACGATACTGTCCGAAATCTCTTGCATAGTCATTTTAGTGTGATGCTGTTAACATATGTGACCTTAAGTCGCTGGGGTATATTTGTAGCAATAGCCAAAAATACATTGTATGGGTCAAAATTATTAATTTTTCTTTTATGCCAAAAATTATTAGGAAATTAAGTAAAGATCATGTTCCATGAAGATATTTTGTAAAATTCCTACTGTAAATATATCAAAACTTAATTTTTGATTAGCAATATGCATTGCTAAGAACTTTATTTGGACAACTTTAAAGGTGATTTTCTCAGTATTTTAATTTTTTTGCACCCTCAGATTCCAGATTTTAAAATAGTTGTATCTCTGCCCAATATTGTCCTATCATAACAAAGCATACATCAATGGAAAGCTTTTTTTTTTTAAATGTATTTATTCAGCTTTCAGATGATGTAAAAATCTGTTTTGAAAAACTGACCCTTATGACTGGCTTTGTGATCCAGGGTCACATATTACATGCGTCACCTTTTTTTTTTTTTTTTTAAGTTATTTGTCTGTATCATCATGATTCCCAGTGACTCTGTACTCTGTGTAATTGTTCCCCTTCTTTCCTATCTTTCATTTCCATATTTTCAGATGTCTCATCACATGTCTGACCACAGTTGTGTGTTCTCTCAGGTCTGTCTCATCCTGGGGCGATTCTCCATGTGTGACCTCGGTTGCAGCCTGAGGAACCTCGTCTTGAAACCCCTGAAACCTACACAATGGCTACATGGGTCTAAAGGTCATTATGACAGATTGGCATATTCCAGCTTCCATAGTTGTTCTTTATACATTGTTCCTATTTTCAGTGAGTTTTTTAAAAAAAAAAGTCTATGTCCTTTTTAATTCGTTGAGTAGGACGAGCATCACAATTCTATTGGCCTTTTAAGGTAAAGCTGTTTTGGTGATGGTTCAGAGCGTGCCAGCTGCACCTCGATTGTGTAACTTTTGTTAAACGCTATATAGAAATTCATTTAGATGTGGCTTTTTTTGTAAAAAAAAAAAAAAAAAAAAAAAAAGAAGAAGAGAAAAAACTTAAATCTGCAAATGCTTTAAGTTTATTATTCTGCTTTGCATTTGGAAAGTATGAATAGCTTGTGTTCTGATTGCTGTATATTACAGTCCTGATGTTAAACCAGTTTATTTGTCCCTTTGTGTGGGATATTTGGATTCTAACCCAATGTCTTGTGTATTTTTTGTGCACTAGGCGCAGTTGTCTAGCTGTTGAGTTTTGCTGGTTAGCTGTTAAGATCCGGTGTTGCAGTGCTGAGTGCTTGGCTGCTTCGGGTTTTCTTCAGATTGCAGCTGTTGCAGGTGTGGCCAAGATCAAGCAGCATCTGCAAATAAGTTTTTGGTGGCATAAATGCTGTCGTCTGATGAAGTTCTTTAATTTTGTTCCACAATTTGGAAAATTGGAGTATCTTAAAACTATACGATGAAGTTTGTTCTGTTGCTTGATTTTTGGATCTTTAATAAATTAACTATTAAATCCTTTTGTCTTGGTGTCATTGCAAAATGTGCTTAATTTGTGTATATTAGCATAGTTTATAATAAACAAGATGGAGTTGGAGAGGATTAGAAAAGTTTGTAAAATTCAAACACAAATGTGTTAAAACTTCTATCTTGTTATAATCATCATTTGTACAGTATGATTTCCTGGAAGTGTTGATCCAGCAAGATGGTTTTTGTTTGCATTAAATGTTTCTAATGGAACATTAATGCACTTCAGATCCCACTTGTGTAACAAGGCGTCTATGGACCAGTCCGCACTGCAAAAATAGAAATGGAAAAAGTGCACTGGTTTTTAAATAGGCATCTTGGATGATGAATAATTGTGAAAGGAGAGCCCTTTTAATAGTACCCTTATCAGTTACAAACTATAGGGTATTATTTTTACAAGATTCCTTCAGGTTTTAAAAAGTCCTAATTCATCTTTCCACAAATTAAGGTCTTATACTGTCTTAAAGGAGAAGTCCACTTCCAGAACAACAATTTACAAATAATTTACTCACCCCCTTGTCATCCAAGATGTTCATGTCTTTCTGTCTTCAGTCATTAAGAAATTGTGGTTTTAGAGAAAGGCATTTAAAGAAAGACATGAACATCTTGAATGACAAGGGGGTGAGTAAATTATTTGTGAATTGTTGTTCTGGAAGTGGACTTCTACTTTAAGTCAGAGCAGAAAATTAAAGTAAATTCTTAGAATCATGTTGCATGCACTGCAAAAAATAAAAAAAATAAAAACATAGGCCTGTATCTTCCTCAGTTTTCCAATACAATTGTCAAAATATCCTTAAAACAGAATATGCTTACTTGAGAGGCAAAATGAAGATATGTATTCTTGTTTTCTGGGAAACTAAAACTTAAGCAAGTTTATGCTTAAAATAAGAACATATCTTTCAAGCAGATATTAAAAAATGTGTCATATTCCCCTTTGAATTAAGTTGCTTTTCTGAAACCACTGGCAGATATTTGTTCTTGTTTAACTTCTAACCTCACTTCATTTTGATCAATTTCAGAAAACAAGACTTAATAAATGTATTTGATTTGGGAATCTTTAGACATTAGCACTGGAAAACAAGACAAATGCTGATGAAGAACAGCACCTTTTTTACAGTGTGATAAGAAGGCACAGTAAAAGTTATTTCCATATTCTAGTGGCTGGGATAATCATTATTATGATTACTATTTGTAAAATTGTAAAATTAATAGGTAGTAGAAATCTGTCAGAAGTTGTATTTTCAGACTTTGTAGTGTTGCTAATACAAATTATTTTCAGTTCCCTAGACATTTACATTTAAAGAACATATTTACGTATTGTTCGCTTCAGTTTATTTCTTAAAATTTCTTTATCTGGTCTTTAAAGAAGTCTTGAATTTATTAAGTCTTGAATATTACGCAAGTTAGAAATTGCTCTTGTAGTCTCTTTCAAACCATATTTTAAAATCCTTATCCAAAAATCGCAAATGACTAGAAAAGTCAGAAATTAATCAGTCAGAAAGTGTGGGATTTTAAGTGTTTATGGAAGTTAAATTACAGTCAGTAATGCATGTTTGTCACATCACCTTCTCTCCTGGTAGGTAGTCCAGAATTGAGCATTAGGGTTTCTCCTCACAATAAATGAGACGGTCACAAGTACATCTTCGAAATCTGTCCAAAACAATGTTTTGTTCAATGTTTACAAACCTGTGTAAGATAAAGAAGTAAAAACTAAATAGAACATGGAAAAAATACTCGCCTTCAGGTTCATAGAAAACATCTGATCCCAGAATAATATCCACAGGAGGCAGTGAGAGAAGCTCTGGTGATACCTGTCCCCAGGTGAGTCCGATCACAGGTACGTTGGGGAGGTTGTTGACTTCACAGGAGCGTCTGCAGTTTCTCAGGCAGAGAGGAAGTTCAGCACTGTCTGACAAAATCACATGAGCTTCACACTTGGCGGCCACCACACCAGGCAAACTCACTCCAGCACCGAGCTGCAACAAACAGGACACTGTTCATTACCCGCCTATTGTGTTGCAGGTCAATTTGGTCCAAATTTGATTTGCTTGAAACACTGGCTAAACTATTTCTTCTTGAACTCTAGACTCCCTTTTCTCATTTAGGAACATGAATGTGCATGGGAAGCTTTGACACAAATGTTTTGGAAAGGCTGTACAAATTTTGTTGACATTAGCAAAATTTCACAAGCAAAATAAGGTCCATTGTCTACTGTCAATAGTGTAGCAATGTATAAAGACCTGTTCAAACAGAAGTCAGTTTCAAACCAAGCAGCAACATAATACATGACCAGCTTGAAGCTATTAGGAAATCTTTCACTCTAACGCAACATTCCCTGTCCTATAAGAATAAAAAAGAACAATGGTAAATGAATGATAAGTGAAATCAAGGAACAAACTGGTGTGAAGTAATTTCGAACAAAATCAGGCCAAAAAGACGTTCGTTATGAGTTTGTTTTTTAAAGGGGAACTCCACTTCCAGAACAGCAATTTACAAACAACTCACCCTCTTGTCATCCAAGATGTTCATGTCTTTCTGTCTTCAGTCGTAAAGAAATTATGATTTTTTGAGGAAAACATTTCAGGATTTTTCTTCATATAATGGACTTCAGTTGTGCCCCCGATTTTGAACTACCAAAATGTAGTTCAAATGCAGCTTCAAAAGGCTTTAAACGATCCCAGCCGAGGAAGAAGGGTCTTATCTAGCAAAACAGAGCACAGGCTCTGGGATGCGCATTCATGACACTACGTACTATTGAATCACGTCGAAAGGTCACGTGGAACTACAGACCCAGTGTTTACAAAGTGAACTCGCAAAGACTAACAAAGTGCAAGTAAATAAAACGCTGTTTACAAACAAAAAGGTACAACGATGTCAGATGATTCTGAAGTTGTAGGAGAAAATAAGACGTTTAGAAGATAAGAGTTTTTCGCCATTCTCTACCTTTTGAGCCGGAGTACACAGATGATGAACTTAGACGTGATTCGTAGTAGTGATGGGAAGTTCGGATCATTTTAGCGACTCAGACCTTTGAGTCTCGTTCAGCAAAATGAACGAATCTTTTTTCGAGTCATTTAGTTCTTACCAAGTCACAATGCTGAAATGTTTTCCTCCAAAACCATAATTTCTTTACAACTGAAGTCAGAAAGACATGAACATCTTGGATGACAAGAGGGTGAGTAAATTATCTGTAAATTGTTGTTCTGGAAGTGGACTAATCCTTTAATTTCGAAAGAGCTCACCAAAGTGAACTTTCCGAGTATGTTCTGGCTTTGGCTCCTAAACACCTTTGAGCTATCATTGGTGAAATTGAGCCCCACTGGTTTCCATTAAATTTGCCAAAAATCAACACTTTTAAAAAAAAGTGTCAGGGAAAAACAGAAAACTTTAAATGTAGCTTTTCAAAAGGTAAAATATAAATTACATTTATGAGGTTTTATTATAAAATTTAAAACTAGAAGTTAACTCGAAATTGAACACTCATCTTCTGAACATGTGTTTTTGGTTGTTTGTTTTTGTATAACAAGTAGTTACAACCAAAAATAGTTTTGATCATGTGTCTGTGCAGCTAATTTTGAACTTAAAAATATGTTGGTCAAACTGACCCATAACAAAAATTAGTTAATGTTTGGCGTACCTATTTTATTAAATTCGACTTCATAAATCTGTGTAATGCATTATCGAAAAACAAAAAATGTAGGGCAGGTACTTGATTCAAGTGCATCAGTTGTTGATTGGATGTTGAGATGTGGGCGTGACACTCAAAAATGACATGAGCTTGCAGTCAATTGTAAGAAAGGGGAGGGGTTTAAGCAGACTTAATGATGGGGAAGTCCTGCATACACCACCAGAGAGATGTTTTAGGTCCAGTTATGAAATTTCAAGTACACATTACAAAGTTTTTAAAAAAATGTAAATAAATAAAACATACTAGTGAATAATAGTTGTTTGCATAACTATTACAGCATATGTTTTAGGTTGGCACTGATTCCAAATTACGTGACAAAATGGATTACGTTACTAACTACAATTTAGGTAATGTAATCAGATTACTTTTTTAGATTACTTTTGACCTAACTCGTTTATCTCGATTTAAATTGGATAATCTTGTACCATAATGACATAAAAATACAAAGAGTAAGGAAATATTACATATGTTGTAATTAACAACAGTGCATTAAACTAGGGCTGAAACGATTCCTTGAGTAACTCGAATACAAAAAAATCATCAAGGCAAATTATTTTTACAGAGACTTACTGTAACTGCACATGGAACACTGTGTTTTCCCATGCACCATTATTACTGACGCACAAACCGATAAACGCTGGACATATTTAGGACCGTAAATTAATGGTGGTTAGTTATGATGTCCCTAAGTTAGCTATGTTTTGTGAAGGACTAAGTGCCATTTATGTTGATTGTATCATTCTCTCTCTGTGACACACAGAAAGTTAGAAAGTTAGTCAATATCAAACAAAGAGTGTCTCAGCATGATTACAAATGATTCAGTTCAATCGCAATAACTCAGTTAACAGTAACTTGGTGACACCTACTGGCGGTTTTGATTTCACATGTAAAGTATCTTCATTTTAAAAATACATGTAAATATCAGTATTCAATGTTTTGTTTAAAATAACAAAATATTATGTATGCATTTGAAGAGTTCAGATGCAAAACCAGCTAAAAGCCATCTTGGTCAAAAATGAAATAATGATACTGTGTGAATGCTCCTGACACATATTATACATCCATCAAATACTTTTACTTCAAACTCACTAAATTCCAGCCTCAGCCCAATCAGAAGTACCATTACTTACATAGAAACCTATACAAAGTAGCCAGAAAGAAATGCTCATTTTAAAGAAATACATCAGATGGATTTAGAGGCTTTTGCATCTGAATTCTTCATTTGTAACTGCAAGTTCAATGCATTCATGTCCCTCTGAGCTGAATTAAATAGTGTGTAAATAGGCCTTCATCTAAATGCCTCAATTTCATGATTTATGCCTTCGTTTTAAGTTGTAATGTTTACCTTTTTCTAAAGTAATGTGAAATTGATTTTTGTATATATGTATATGTATGTATATTTTAATTGTTATATTTGTATTCTGAATGTAATTTGTCAAATAAATGCATTAAATGGATTTAATTTTCATTATTAATGTATGCAATTTCAGCCATAATTTTTTTTATTTTTCTAAAAAGAAAACAAATTAATTGTTTATTTTAAGAGACCTATCTTATTTTCTCTTGCATGTTTAGTATTGCTCTTTAATAAAGCAAAACTTCTTATCCGATAACTCGATTAATCGATGGAATAATCGGTAGAATACTCGATTACTAAAATAATCGATAGCTACAGCCCTACATTATATTATTTCAAAGGTTTCCCAAACTGGTGTTTGTGAAGGAATGGCAGGGTGTTCATGAGTTTAATGAAAAAGCTAATAATTAATTACATCATAAAAATGTTAAATTAAAATAAATAATTTGAAAATCAAAATAAATACCTTACTAAAAAATACAAAGCATTTTTTTTTGTTTACCTGCATGTCATGTGACAATAACCAATGTCAGAGAACCAATTAACATTGGTGATGATTATTAAAATATTTATTTTAAAATTTTAGGGGTACTTCAACCAAATATATTAGGTGAAAGATGATCATTAGGTGATCAGATGACAAAAAAAGTTTGTGAATTTGTGCATTTTAATGTGTTTAATCCTTCTAAAGACATAGAAATACATAGCTAAATAACACACAGAGTGATCATTCAAATAAAAACCAATGTGTTTATCAGTAGCTGATGCAATGTTAAAACACTTCTTAAATGATTTTTGTAAATCACTGGTCAAATACTGTGTCGCCACCTGAATAATGACTGATCTTCGTCTGAATGTCCACAAAACCGGAAGACTTTCTGAATGTATAAAGCAGTAGGCTATTTCAGAAGTTAATATTTAAAAGATGAAAAAGAGGAATTAGGTAGAATCAATTAATTATTAATCACTTATTGTTATCGTGTAAATAATATGTAATCACATAATCCATAAAAAGTAGCTGTAGTCTGATTACAAGTACTTTATTTTTGGAATCTGATGACGTAATCTAGATTACATGTAATCAGTTACTACCCAGCTCTGATTGCCACTGTTTAAAGTCATAAATGTGAACTTGGGTAGTGAGTGGGACGTAGTTACCTCAAGAACAGTCTTGTGCTGTAGTTCACTTCTTGTCATCCACACATACTGTGACAGCACCACCGCACAGGGCCAAACATACATCCCATATTGTGGATCAAGAACCTGAATTATAAGAATGTTTATTGTCAGATTATCAATTATGTTAAATTAATCATTTCTGTAAAGTACTAAAAACTTTGCTGTACCTCAGGAATAGACACAGTTAAAGACTGAGAGCCTCCACAGTCCTCAAACCTGAATGATTTCTCTACTAGCGTTTGAAAAGACTCATTCATGCTCCTGTTGATGTTTAACCTTACACTACTTGTACCACATTTTCAGCTTTCCAAAACAATTCCGGATATTAAATCTATTCAACCAATCATACCAGCATTTTTAGGCGGTCTCTTTCACTGCTGGCGTTCTATTGGATCTCAGTTTGCTGGGCAGAGACTCGTACACTTGACAGCCAATCGGCTTCCAAACTGAGAGTCCACTATGAAACAGACAGCCAATCAGATTCTTAGGGGGCGGGACATAAGCCTTATGCAGTTTGATTGCGCCATAAGGCGTGAAAGAAGCTTGCTGCTAGTGCCACCAGGTTATCTAACTTTAGTTTATTATCCAAACCCTCAGTATATCAACCGCCTTCCTCTCTGAAATAAATATAACTTGATTCCTGTATTGCGTATAGCACTGTCGGCAGCAAAAGAACTGCACACACACCTACAAGGCCTCCAGTGACTGACTAGCCTCGTCAGTCTTCATAGACTTTCATTACACTGCAGTTAGCAAACGAGCTACAAGCGTCAACCCACAGACGCGTTGAAACGCTGAAGAATGAACCATAAAAGTAAGAAACGGATTAAAGAGGCGAAGCGGAGCGCCAGACCCGAGCTGAAGGACTCGAGCGACTGGACCAAACACAGTTACTGCGAGAGCTTTGATTTGTCACACCGGACAGTGAAGGTAACGTTGTTTACGCTGCGTTACGTGTAGCACAGGCGTTAAGATTCCGGTAGAACTGGACGCCACACGTTGGCATCTGCCAAGTGTTGCAGGTTGTTGTTGAAGTTACATGCGCATGTGGTCAGGTCGCGTGTTGGTGGCGGGAGTCGGTGTCTACGTTCATCAGCGCACGTACGCACTTCCTCGTGCAGAGAGACGCACTTTAAAAGTTCACTGTTGTTACAACAGCGCAACAGTAATGAGCACGTTTTGTGTTTTGCATAAATTGTGATGTTTTTAACAGACGTCACATTGAAGTGTTTTCAGAAGGATTTAGATGTTTCTAACAGGTATGGCATATTATAGGCACTGTAATGTCACTCTAAAACAGTGGCTCTCAATCAGGGGCCCACCAGGAGCATCTTCCAAGGGGCCTAAAAATGACTTGATGATTTAATATCAGACAAAATGAGCTGAGTTTACACAGTTTTGGGCTACCGCATATATCGAGGTTTCCCAATTGTAAAGGTGTGATTATCAGGTCAATAAATTAATATAATTTTAAAATGCCAGGCCATTTTTAAATAAAAGAAATGCATGCGTTACATACATACACGCTGCTTTTTAAAAGTTCTGGATCAGCAAGTTTTTTTTTAATTGTGTGTTTCTTATGCTCATCAAGGCTGCTTTTATTTGATCAAAAATCCAGAAAAAGATCAGTAATATTGTGAGAGATTTTCAATGTAAAATAACCGTTTTCTATGTGAATATATTTTATATATTCTTTGGATGCAAAGCTGAATTTTCTGCATCATTACTCCAGCTTCCTGTCTCACATGATCCTATAGAAATCATGACAATATTCTGATTTATTATCAGTGTTGAAAAACTGATACTTTTATATTTTTTTAGCATTGTTTAATCAATTAAAGGTTCAAAAGAACAGCATTTATTAAAAATATAGAAATCTTTTAACCACTTAAACCACTTAAATGTTTGAGGTGAGTAAATTCTGTTTTTTTTAAAAGAAATGAATGCTTTTATTCATCAAGAATGTGTTAAATTGGTAAAAAAAAAACAACAACAAAAAAAACGAAGACTTATTTTGTTTTTAAAAAGATTTTAATTTGAATAAATGCCGTTCTTTTTAATCATCAAAGAATCCTGAAAAAAGAATCACAGTTTCCAAAAAAATATTAGGCAGCACAAATGTTTCCAACATTGATAATAAAAGTAATAAATCAGCATATTAGAATGTCACATGATCCTTCAGAAATCACTGAAGACTGGAGAGATGAAAAAATCAGTAATATTGTGAGAGATTTTCAATGTAAAATGCATCATTACTCCAGCCTTCTGTCTCACATGATCCTTCAGAAATCATGACAATATTCTGATTTATTATCAGTGTTGAAAAACTGTGATACTTTTTTTTTTAAGCATTGTATAATCAATTAAAGGTTCAAAAGAACAGCATTTATTTAAAATATAGAAATCTTTTATAACAATAGAAACCATTTAAATGTTTGTGGTGAGTAAATTCTTTCTTTTTTGAAAGAAATTAATGCTTTTATTTATCAAGAATGTGTTAAATTGGTTAGACTTATTTTGTTAGAAAAGATTTTAATTTGAATAAATGCCGTTCTTTTTAATCATCGAAGAATCCTGAAAAAAGAATCACAGTTTCCAAAAAAATATTAGGCAGCACAAATGTTTCCAACATTGATAATAAAAGTAATAAATCAGCATATTAGAATGTCACATGATCCTTCAGAAATCACTGAAGACTGGAGAGATGATGCTGAAAATTCAGCTTTGGATCACAGGAATAAATTACTTTTTAAAATATATTCAAATAGAAAACCACTATTTTAAATTGCAATAATATTTCATAATATTGCTGTTTTTCCTGTATTTTTAATCAAATAAACAGCCTTGTTGAGCAGAAAATACTTATTTAAAAAAACATTTAAAATTTTTATGGTAACAAATTCATTAGTTAAAAGTAGTTGGGAACCTTGAAGAACTTGAAGAGTTTGAACTTCACTCTTAAAAATAAAGGTTCTTTATTGGCATCAGTTTGTTATTCTTCAAATGTTCTTTATAGCTGGAAAAGCTTCTTTAGATTTTTAAAATGTTCTTCAAAATGGTTCTTTTAGGAAGTGTTCAGTTACAGGCTCTTTGGGGAACCAAAAAAGGTTCTTTTATGGCATCACTGCAAAAACACTTTTAAAGAGTGTTCAGGAGCACTTGAAGTTGAAGAACTTCGGGAATCCTAAAATGTAATTATTTTAGTTTTTACTTATCTATAGACCCTAATAGTTTTTGTGAATTTTTAAAAAAGGTGCTTCGATAACAAAATAGTGCTTTGGAGTCTCTAAACCCTTGTGTTATTGCTGTTTTGGAGCACAAAAAGTTAAAGTCGTCTTGCAGCTGTTTCCATACATGTGGTCTTTGTGAACTGCTGTTGTGTATAAAGTGCTGTGAGACAATCTCCAGTAATGATCATGTTCCACAGGAAAAACACACAACAACAAACAGGTTTGGAGTGATGTGAGGGTCAATTAACGATAATGTTAAACATCCTCTCTGCGAAAACGCATCAGTGTGTCCTCTCTGGAAGCAGATTAGCTCCCATCAGCTGTAACAGATGTTGTCAAATGTAATTGAATCATTGTATATGAGGTTCCTGTGTTTGTGAAGAGCTCTACTGCACAAAAATCATCATGGAGTTTCTAAAAATAATCTGACCAGTGAAACCTGAGGCATCTTAGAGACAGCACACTGTTGCTCTTTTAGTGTCATGGGATCACTAGGATTATGGAGTTTTTCTTAAATTTCAAATCCTAACCCAGAAGGCATCTAGATCTGGCTTGGAGACCTAGCGATTTATTGTAGTGTCGGTACATTTTGAATTAGAAACCCAGAAGAGAAACTTCAGCCATCTGCTTCCATACAACCGTAGTTCATGTGACTAGGAACTAGTTATACAATAGCTGTTTGAAAGTTTTTGACTTTAGTCAAGCATATTCAGGAACACACCAGTTACTTTTCCTTCTAACCATCATCATCCAACTTCAGTTTCATGTGCACTGACATTAATGTAGGACTTTCTTTAAAGTGGCTATGAAATTATTATAATAAACTCCATAAAAACTAAAAACAGGCTTGCCTGTCTTTGTCCAGGACAATGTGGAGCGAGTGGACGCCCAGCGTCTCAGTCCAGAGGAGTTCATTCAGCGTTTTGAGAAACCGTATAAGCCCGTCGTTCTGCTGAACTGCCAGGACTCGTGGCCTGCCAGGGAAAAATGGACGTTGGAGCGACTCAAGCGCAAATACCGCAACCAGAAGTTCAAATGCGGCGAGGACAATGATGGATACTCTGTCAAGATGAAAATGAAGTACTACGTGGAGTATTTGGAGTCGACCCATGACGACAGCCCCCTCTATATTTTTGATAGCAGTTTCGGTGAACATGCTAAGAGGCGCAAGCTTTTGGAGGACTACCAGGTGCCAGCTTTCTTTAGGGACGACCTCTTTCAGTTTGCTGGGGAAAAACGGCGCCCTCCGTACAGGTAACTCATCATTACTTTTCAATTTCAAACTTGTTGATTTGATAAAAGTGGATGCTAAGCAAGCTGATAATGGTGCTTAGTGGCCACAGATTGGGTTTACTTTGTCCCTTTACAATAAAAAGTGTTAGAGGTACAGTAGTTTTTTCCTTTTGTAGTGAGAAGTATTAGAAATTAACCATTGCCTAGCATAATATAACAGCAGAAATATATAACATGAAAATGCTAAATTTATAGCATGATATAATTATGTAATTATGATTAATTATTACTATTATTATTATTATTACTTATTACTTACAATTACTTATTGAAAAAATGTAACATTTTATTTTTTACAATTACATTTGTTTAAATTACAGTTTTGATTTATTATATTTATTTAGATTTAAAGGGTGGAAAAATGAACAATATATCAATGTAATGCATTTTTTTTAAATTAACTGTAATATAATTGGTTTTTTTTGTTGTTTTGTTTTTGTTTTGTTTTTTTCAAAAAATTGTAACTTTTTTTTAAAGACTTTTTCAAAAGGGGAGAAAGATAATATGTAATATAATATAATATACATTGTATTGGTCCAAATTACAGATTTTTCTTTTATGCCAAAAATCGTTAGGATATTAAATAAAGATCATGTTCCATGAAAATACTTTGTAAATTTTCTACTGTTAATATATCAAAACTTATTTTTTGATTTGTATTAATATGCATTGCTAAGAACTTCATTTGAACAACTTTAAATGTGATTTTTTTTTTTTTTTTTTTTTTTTTTAACCCTTTAGATTCCAGATTTGCAAATAGTTGCATCTTGGCCAAGTTTTGTCCTTTCCTAATTAACCCTACATCAGTGGAAAGCTTATTTATTCTCAGTTTAAGAAAATTGACCCTTATGACTGGTTTTGTGGTACTTTTTTTTTTGTTTTTTTGTTTTTTTTTTTTTTTTAAATAAGACAATAATTGTAGTTTACTTGTGTAAGGTAGGTGTAAATTTGTGTGTTTTTAGTCCATTTAAACAATTTTTTTCTGTTCATCCAGGTGGTTTGTGATGGGTCCTGCCCGCTCTGGAACAGGCATCCACATCGACCCGCTCGGCACAAGCGCGTGGAACGCCCTGGTGCAGGGCCACAAACGCTGGTGCCTGTTCCCCACCCACACCCCCCGTGAGCTCATCAAGGTGACGCGAGAGGATGGGGGTAATCAGCAGGACGAGGCCATCACCTGGTTCAACGTCATCTATCCCCGCACACAGCAGCCCACCTGGCCAGCCGAATTCAGACCGCTGGAGATTCTTCAGCATCCTGGAGAGACTGTGTTTGTGCCCGGTCAGTTACTGCACTGAGCTGCTACATAAGACGTTTACCAAAAACACATACTAGAGAGCAGGGTGTTTTGTCATTTATTTATTTATTTATTTTTGCCTAATATAAAACATTTACAAACAGTTCAGAATACAATTCAATCACAGAAAATAATGTCTTATTATTTTACATAATATTCCAAAAAAAACAACAACAGATTTTCCATTGTCAAGTTTCTCAGATTTGAGAACTTTCACAAGGCAGAATGACTATCTAGCATTGATCCTTGTTTTTTTTTTTGTGAACATATTTATGCAACTAGAGCACACTGAGTGGAATAAATAGGAAATGTACGGCTGTATGAAATCCATTTTTTCCCCAAATTCCATTTTCCCATTTTAATTTTTCTTGATTCCTTTTTTTTTGTTTTAATTTCTCTAGACTGTTTTAATGGTTAAATTAAAAAATATTAATAAAAATGCATGTCTAATTAATTAAACTAATTAAACACACAATTTAAGAGCAATTTAATAACAGTATAATTATATAATATAACAGAATAATAGTAACATTTTCAGAAATGCTGTGTTGTGTAATTACATTTTTCTAGTAAGTAATTTCCTGGTAAATATTATTATTATTATTATTATTATTATTATTATTATTATTATTTTTTTTTTTTTTTTTTTTTTTTTTTTTTTTTTCAGAAATGCTGTGTTGTGTAATTAGATTTTTCTAGTAAGTAATTTCCTGGTAAATATTAATTAAAGAATAATGTTTTAATAATAATTTTATTATAAGTTGTGTAATATATTTGTCACTGTTTCTTCAAATTAAACCAAACTTTTATTTTGACAGGTTGCATTTTAGTTTCTATTTGTATTTATGAAAATAGTTTTTCTTAAAAAAAAAAAAAATAAATAAATAAATGTTTGTGTACTCTTGTATTAAAAGCAGCAGAGGCTGAAAACACTGTAGTAAACAAAAGCATGCGTCTGCGCCATTCATTCACACAGAGACGCATGCAGGATTCATATTTAAATAGTATTTTTGCTGCTTAATATTCACAGACACTAGTCCATATCGCATTTTGATTCAAGTGTACCTGCTTACTTTTAATTTATTCATCCAGAATTTGGCAAATTCCATGACATTCCTAGTTATACAGCAAATTCCATTTTTATTCCTGTATTATACAATTCTATCTGTGTTTTCCACGTCGCAGAAATCACAGAGCCCTAGAAGTGTTATTCCAATCCAAACAAACTACATTCCACACAACACATACATGCCTTTTCATATCTGGTTTTGTCGCTTGTTTATCTCTTGTTTTGTTTTGTTTTGAACTGGATTATCAGATGTAATATTTGTCATACATATAGTTATGTTATGAGTATATTATTAGATAAACAGTAACCTCATTACTGGAGTGCTGAGCAATCTACATAACTTTAAACCACATGGCATTCAAGCTTACACTGCATCGTATTTTTGAGACTGCAAGGCAATCCATGGCGGTTGTTTAGGCTTTGTTGGTCTTGTTTGTTGACTTTAAATAGTTGTTGGCAGTACAAAGACACC
The DNA here is from genome assembly GCF_022985175.1 of Labeo rohita. Lineage (NCBI taxonomy): Eukaryota > Metazoa > Chordata > Actinopteri > Cypriniformes > Cyprinidae > Labeo > Labeo rohita. The sequence goes on from NC_066871.1 coordinate 33,530,228, forward strand.
ATCTGAGCTCAATTTAACTGCTTAGTTCAATGCAAAACAGAAAGCGGGTGAAGTGTAGAAGCCTTATGATCCTAAGACCTATATTTATAATGAAAGAGATGGAAATGCGCAACAAAACCATCTGACAGATACAGACTAGCCTTTATTGTTCACAGTATTAAAATGTCTTATCGACTTTATTCTTGGCTGTTTTTGTGAAGTATTTTATCATAAGAGTTTTTTAGTGCAGATTATATCAGAAATGTGTTATTATAAAATTCTAATGCTTATGTTAATTAAATCTAAGCAGCAGTAGACATGCAAAATGATGATAATGAAGTTCAAATCCACAATTTTGACCAAATAATATATTTTTGTCTACCTAATCATGCAACTGTAATTGGAATTGAGGTTGAAACCCATGTTTTGTGTTTTCTGCAGGTGGATGGTGGCATGTTGTCCTCAATCTGGACACGACTATTGCCGTGACCCAGAATTTTGCAAGCACTACCAACTTCCCCATCGTGTGGCACAAAACTGTCCGAGGTCGCCCCAAACTCTCCAGAAAGTGGTACCGGTAAGACCCTTCTCTGGCTTATAGCTTTAAACTGATTTCTTCAACTTTTTTAAACAAAGATTTGTTTTTATTTTTGCAAATGAGCCTTGTTTATTTGCTCCACAGCAAACAATTTTACCCCCTAATAAAGTTTGTCAAAAGTTAGTGTATTAAGTTTCCAATACAAATGTCAGTGAACATATCAAAAAGAAATGAGGTATGTGAGGGAGTTTAAACAAACAAACAATAGTATTGTGCGTCATGTCCAATTGAGCTGTAAAGGTGAAAATGTGTGCAAATGTAGTGCAAGAATGGGATTTGTTTTGCTTATTTAAATGGGTTTGTGATGTTGTTTTTCATGTGTGTCTCAGGATTCTGAAACAGGAGAGGCCTGATATCGCTGCTCTGGCAGATAAAGTCGATCTGCAGGAATCAACAGGCATCGCCTCGGACAGCTCCAGTGACTCGTCGTCGTCTTCCTCCTCCAGCTCCTCCGACTCTGATTCAGAGGTACAGCTTGTTCCTCCAGAGCTCCACACACAAATTCACACATTAGAGTCCTCCATCAAATTGATGGTGTGATACACCTGTTCACTATCTGACCAACCATATGACCGAGCTCTACATGCAACTTGACCTGAGCAATATAGCTGAAAATAATCTCTATTTTTTTCGGATGTTTTGATGACATTGAGTTAATCGCTTTAATGTAATCAATTTAAGATTTTTTTTTTTTTTAATTGCATTCTGAAACCATGTGAGGAGATGTCAACAACATTGGCTGTACAGTTAGCAGAAGCTAGGGGGCGCCCTGAATTTACATTCCTCAAAATAAACTTTTAATGAAGGAGTCTTTTTACTCAACATTTTTCTATAGCATATGAGATACATATACAGTGTATATAACAGTAGTAATTAAATGCATTGTGCAATGCATTAAACTGCCTGAAGTCATTAAAATTATAGGAATCATTAAAAGTCATTACAATTTTTATATATATATATATATATATATATATATATAATATTAAAAGTTTGTTTTTAACAGTTGTTTTTTTTGGTGAAAGCAGATAACTCCCCATTTCATGTTTCAGAGTTAAAAAAAAAACAAAAAACAACAACACTTGTTTTGTCTTTGTAATCTCATCAGCTGACAATTTAGACGCCTGACAAATGTTGTGATCATAGACGGTATGGTTGTGATTACACACAGTTTTCTCTCACCATTGTAACATGCTGCTTTTGCAAGGTTCTGTGAAAGTATCAGCTTTTATTGTCCTTTTACGCCCTGAAGAAGATATCACTGGTTCAACAAGGGTGCATGTTGGCTTCTGCAGTAAAACGTAAACACATGATGCCTTGAAAGTGGACAATACTGGCTTTTTTGACTAAATGTGATTAGGGTTCAGATTAGGGTTCTATATGTTGAGAATAATGCACGGCGCTTAGTTCATTGTTTTTATTTTTATTTTTTTAAATGTCATTTATCGGTTTTTGCAAATAAAGTCTTCATATATATGAAGATGAAGGATCTGCAGAATCATGTGACACTGAAGATGCTGCAATTTAATGATGCTGAAAATTCAGCTTTGCATCACAGGAATAAATTACAAAAACAGTTATTTTTAATTGTAAAATTAAAAAAGTTATTTTTAATTGTATTTTTTGTTTAATCAAATAATGCAACCTTGGTGAGCATAAGAGATTACTTTGGAAAAAAAAACATTTAATGAGATCAAGACTTGTTGACTTAAAGTAAATGTCTCTTACTGAAATATGTAGTAGAAAACCCATGAAAGATTTATATTATTTAAAAAATCCACATTGTTTTATACATATTTTAGACTATGAGGGGCACCATTATTTCAGTGACATGAAATGAAGTTACTGGTGCTACCTGTTGCTATTTTTACCACAACTCTCCTGAAGACCCTCGTCTTTGTTCTCTCCACTTTAGCCCTGATGCCTTAGAGATTTTTAATAGACCACAGCTACTGAAAGAGCTTACAGGTGGCAATAGATATTAGTGTAGGCTTAAACAAAATGCCGTATTGTCGATTTTTCCACACAAGGAGTCAAAACACCCCCAGATATTGAGTGAAATCTGTTCTGAGAAACTCCTGCAATGGCTGCGGCATCAGGACAAGCGTCGGCATGTTTACATCCTGCCAGGATGGCATCTAGCATTTCTTGTCTCTGCCGTTTGTAAGCTCTTTCAGTAGCTATGGTCTACTAAAAACCTCTAAGGCATCAGGGCTAAAGTGGAGAGAACAAAGACGAGGGTCTTCAGGAAGTTTTGTTCGTCCATATGCATCTTCCCATTTATTTTTCCTCTTCTTATCGCTAGGAAAGCAGTGAAGACTTGCATCGCTTCTCTTGTTGCCTACAACTGAAAATTAGAACCAAAAGCTGCCCAATGTGGCATCGTATGAGTATTTTGTTTTCAGAGTTGTGTTGTGGTAAAAATGGCAATGAGTAGCTGAGTGCAACCATTTCACATCATCATAATAATTGTGCCCCCATAGTCCAAAATATGTATAAAACAATGTGGATTTTTTCATAGGTTTTCTACTACATATTCCAATAAGATACATCATTTATTATATTAAGCCATTCATGTCTTAAAACCCGTGGTTCTCTTTAAAAGAACTGATGCAATGTAATATAACCATCATTTAAAACAAAACAAGCCTCCTTTCAAAGCTCACATACAATTTGTTTAATGCAAGAAATAACAGATTTTAAATCTAGAATATTTACTTTGTATGCATTGCATCCCAATGAGGATATTTTCATGTGCATACGAGATGTTTACAATCTTGCATTTGTCCTTTTTTCCTGAAGGCTGACTCGGGCTCAGAGGGCGACGCCATGACCCATCGCAGAAAGAAGAGGAGAACCTGTGGCGTGATGGGAAACGGCGACATCACAAGCCAGGACGACTGCGCGAGCAAAGAGCGCAGTTCGTCTCGGTGACGTCCCAAGAGGGGCTGCAGCCACAGTCGTCTCCTAGACCATGAAACGTCTCTCTGTCTGTCGCCCTCAGGAGACTCCTGTCCATTAGATAAGAGGTTGCCGCTGTGTCACGTCTGGGCACATGATAACAAACTCAGCCCTAGTGCGCTTTTAGAGATAAACACGAACAAAATATCCAAATATGTGCTTGTTGGAGGAGCGTTGCATGGATGAGTCGACAGCCGTGTGTGGGAAGAGAAGGGAAAACCCTTCTTGTGTTGCCTTTGCTGATGTCAGGCTCCGGACAGGAAGCTTGATGTCTCCTCCTGTCCCAGTGCCAACGTCATTAATCTGCGTTTGATTCAGATGCCGTTTTTATATTTCACAGGGGTTATTGCGAGATGTTTCACGGTAATACGGTTTGATCTGACGTGTAATGATGCCTTTAGCTCTTTGATTCTAGAAAATAGATTATTTTATTACTGATTCTACGTTATTCTTGAACTGCACTTAAACATGGGTTTCTTGTCTTTTGTTTAAACTAGCCCATAGTACTTAAAACTGTAAAACAACAGTGATTTGTGGTCTCTCTTCTCACTATTTTAGATAAGATTTTTGATTTAAAATGTCTCAATTTCAATTAGAAGGCGTTTGTGAATCATCCCATGATGTGGAAAAAAAATTATATATATTAAATTGTATAAATATTGTTTGCACGAATTAAGAATTTGCTCTCACAACCTATATTTTCCTTGTTTTCCCTTCCCCTCATTTCAGTAAATTGTGGCTAACGTCGTTGACTACATACTAGTTTGTTCCTTTGCTATTTTGAAGAAAAAAAATTGGCAACATTTTACTAAAATGAGGAATAGAATTCTCAAATTCTAAATTCGTGCCAACGGTAACATTGTATAACATTGTAGTGGCACCAAAAGTTTGAACGCACCTTTCTTTAGTTGGAACTACTGTGAATGCGCAAACTGTCCGACCCGTTTGAAGTGAGCAAGCACTCCACTTTTCTCTTTTTTGTCTATTAACAGTGAATTTAATGGTTAATTTAGCTCAGTTGACTGAAATACGAGGTGTTTTTCTTTTATAACCCTGCTGCATAAGTGAAACACTAGGAGGCGCTAATGTTTATTTATTATACCGTGCACAATGAGCCACGCTTGCAATCATTATACATGAAAATCCACATTTCCTGTTCGAAATGGAAAAAGTGACTAGCCTATAATGTCTTAAAATGTTTTTGTATGTTTCAAATTCTTTTTTAACCGAAGGAAATAGCGTAACTCCAAAAATGTAAACCTGTCATGACCTAAATGTTTCAGGACTACAGTTGTGATGGGCGTGAGGTGATTAATGATCGAAGTTGTTGAGGTGTTTGTAACAGTGCTTTCTTTATGTGTACGAGGAGGAAGATGTGGTTAAAAAGTGCCTATTTTTACCTGATGTTGGTCATTCAAGTTGTTCGAGCACTCAAATTTCACATTCTCATATCATTTCTCAGAGCTGTGGTTTTGAATTGCAAATATTAATGTTTTAATGAATGGCCTGTGCTCTTAGATGAAGCTTCCCATTCTTGTCTTCAGTGTTTTCTCTTCAGCTCCTCATGTTCCGTGTTCAGCACTGGCTCGGTCATGTGACACTTTGATGTTGCTCAGATCAAAGCGAACTTAATATGATAATTGTTTAATAAAAGTTTCTATGTATTTATCTTGGTGTTATCTGTGTTCTTGTCTATTTTTTGCATGTTGTCCACCAGGCATATTTAACCATTCAGGGCGTGACGGTATATTCAAACCACCATAGCTGATTATTATTGACCATCGCATGCTATAATTCCTCTTTATACGTCATTGTGGTTATTTATGAGATCAGTTCAGAAGGGGTGACGCACCAAACACTAGTGAAATGTTTTGAAATGTTATGAAATATTTTTCAGTACAATAAGATTGAAAGAAAATATTTGTCTCTAAATTATACATGTCAGCTTAATTTATAATTTTAAATAATGCAATTTTCACATGGTTAAAGATTTATACATACAGGTGAAGTCAAAAGTTTACATACACCTTGCAGAAACTGCAAAATGTTAATTATTTTACTAAAATAAAAGGGATCATACAAAATGCATGTTATTTTTTTTTTATTTACTAATGACCCGAATAAGATATTTTACATTAAGACGTTTACATATAGTCCACAAGAGAAAATAATAGTTGAATTTATAAAAATGACCCCTTTCAAAAGTTTACATATGCTTGATTCTTAAGTGTTGTTACCTGAATGATCCACAGCTGGGTTTTTTTGTTTAGTGGTTGTTCATGAGTCCCTTGTTTGTCCTGAACAGTTCAACTACCCACTGTTCTTCAGAAAAATCCTTCAGGTTCTACAAATTCTTTGATTTTTCAGCATTTTTGTGTATTTGAACCCTTTCCAACAACGACTGTATGACTGAATGACTGTGAGATCCATCTTTTCACACTGAGGACAACTGAGGGGTTCATATGCAACTATTACAGAAGGTTCAAACACTCACTGATGCTCCAGAAGGAAACACGATGCATTAAGAGCCGGGGGGTGAAAACTTTTGAACAGAATGAAGATGTATACACTTTTCTCATATTGCCTAAATATCATATTTCATTTAGTACTGCCCTTCAGAAGCAACAGAAGATACTTGCATGTTTCCCAGAAGACAAAATAAGTTACATTTACCCTGATTTACTGATCTTCAAATTCAAAAAGTTTTCACCCCCCGGCTCTTAATGCAGTAAGTTTCCTTCTGGAGCATCAGTGAGTGTTTGAACCTTCTGTAATAGTTGCATGTGAGTGCCTCATTTGTCCTCAGTGTGAAAAAATGGATCTCAAAATCATTGTTGGAAAGGGTTTAAATACACAAAAATGCTGAAAAAACAAAGAATTTGTAGGACCTGAAGAAGTTTTCTGAAGAACAAAAGGCCATTTAACTGTTCAGGACAAACAAGGGACTCATGAACAACTTTCACTAAAAAAAAACAAAAAAAAAAACAGTGGTGGATTATTCAGGTAACCACACAGTATTAAGAATCAAGTGTATGTAAACTTTTGAACAGGGTCATTTTTATAATTTCAACTATTATTTTCTCTTGTGGACTACGTGTAAACATCTTTTATGTGAAATATCTTATTCAGGTCAGTACTAAATAAAAAAACAACATGCATTTTGCATGATTCCTCTTCTTTTGCTAAAATAATTAACATTTTGCAGATTCTGCGAGGTGTATGTAAACTTTTAACCAACTGTAATTTTAAAACTTGTAAAACGTTCTGCTTTAACGTTATAAGGACTACAGTCATCAGTCAGATAAAAATATAGTACAGATATAGTAGTTTAAGTTCAGTAGTCATGTATACTATAAACATAATATATATATATATATATATATATATATATATATATATATATATATATATATGTTCTCATGTTCAGGGGAAAAGAACAGTCCTTTGCGCCCGTCAGTGGGTTCGGTCAGTGCTCTTTTAATAAGGTGGGCTGTCCTGTAAGGGAGTGACGCTGCACTGAGAGTCCTTGGTTGTGTCTTAAATCCTAATAACATGCCTAACTAGGATTTATGGGTATAAGCATGTAGATTTTTTAGAAAGTTTAACAGTTGCATATGGAATGTAAGTTTGAAGCGCGTTTATTTATTTATTTATTTTATTCATGCACCTGAGCTATTCATATTTTAGGTGTATTGTTTATTAAACAAGATCATTTTCTTGAAATGGTATGACTTGTTACAAACTGTACATATTTTAAGCGTTCAGAACGCTGGCCCGTTGTTATTTGGAACTCAGAGGCGCGTCCTAGTGCGCCCCTGGATTGCTGTCTATGTAGGCAGCTGACTAGGTTTTATCACACAGCCATTTCGGAAAGCGTCTCTGGCACATGGGCTTTATGAGATCTCTCGCTCAGAAGCGTTCTAACGGGACGAGCTGAGGCGGTTCATTAATCCGCGTCTTACAGGCGTCCTCTCTTACATGCCACAATAACCATCAGCCTTTCAAACTTACATTTTCATTCTAATAACAACGACATCAGGAGGCAATCATGACTATAGACGCGCCCGTTATTTTGTCTGCACTTTTCTTTACGATTATTGCAATTATAGTCGCATCGGCGTTCCTATCGAAGAAATCTCCGCAAAAGAAAGAACAGAAACAGAAACAGCCCGAGGAGAGATCAGAGCGGGTTACTGAGTATCACCAGCCCAGAGTGGAGCAACCAGCTCCAGTACAGAAGGAGGTGATTATTGAAAAGAAAAAGGATGAAACTGTTCCTGTCGTAGAAGCTGAAGTCATCCCCGTGCAACAAACACCTGTGCAGGTAAGAAGCGCGCTGGCCCGTGTTTTCTACGCTATTTTTGATTACGTGTTTGTGCGCATCTCACTTGAGTCAGACTGGCGTCTTTGGCCTCGCGTCAAGATTGCTGTGTTTGTAAGACGGTCTGTCAATTTTCAAACCAGTTTAGCTTTTTAAATAAAAATGTGTCTCGTTCAGTTCTAATTTGTTGCGCGTTATCTGACGCATGAACGTCTTGACGCATTAAACATTTCTATAGGAGTCTTCCACGATGTTTTTTCAATTTTTAATTTGTCTACACACGCGTCTAAGTGTTTGAAAAGAAAAAAAAATCCCGTTCAAGCATTGCATGTATTAAAAGAGCAGATTTGAAAAATCACGTCATTTATTTTCAGTGTTTGTATGCACATTTCCAAATTGGGGCAGCCTGTATAATTCGTTTAGAGGTGAAGTGGCAGCACTTGAATGCTGGCCAGGGGTTATCAAAGGTTCACAGCTCATTGCCAAAGGGTTTCCAACAATACAAGTGAGTCAAGATCACTCAAGAGTTCTTTCCAAAGGTTCTCATTATTGTTATGATTTTGGATGTTCTACTTTTTTGTTTGTTTGTAATTGTCATTAATGAGGACCAGTGTCTCTCTCTCTCTTTCCCTCCGTTTATTAACATAAGTGCTTCACAATTCTTGGTCCTGTGGGCGTAAACTCTAGAATAGAGTTCAGGAACAGGCCTGATACTTAACTTATTTGCTATGTTGCTCTAGTGAAGATCCAAACAAGACATTTACTTGTATAATCTGAATCCTTGTTTGAAACACACAACTACACAACTGAAGATCTTTTCAAAACACTGAGGAGACAGCCATCTTGGCTTGTGTGCAGAATGAGATTTTTTTTTTTTTTTTTTTTGCACTGCCTCTTTTAAACATCACACTAGTGGACACTTCTGTATAAGCACGCGTATGGTGTCGACTTAGAATGTGCACACCACAGCAGAACCCAGAGCTTTGGACGTGACAAACTCCAGCGTCCTTCTATATATGGCTTCAAGCGTATATCCACTATATTTAAAAGAGTATATTGTATGACATGTTGCTGTTGAGAGCTCAAGGAGTCTTGAGCACAGGTGTGTGTGACACTAGTGAGAAGCACATGATCTTCAGTATTTTTGAGGAACTGACATTTGCAAAATCGAAGGTGCTAAAAAGGAGCGTCAGAGCCCCTGTCTTCATAACATAAGTACTGTGACGTCTATCTCTGGTGGACTACATTGTTGGTTTAATGCAATAACGAATTTTACACAATCACCTTCTGATTAAGGTCCATATTCTGGTTATGGCTTTATTTTAGGAAAAATGTTTACATACTCCACTGCTATTTGAATATTCCTGTATACATTTACTGAAAAAATGTGTCCTCCTCAGTGTTGGGGAAAGTTACTTGTAAAAGTAATGCTTTACAATATTGCGTTACTCCCTAAAAAAGTAACTAATTGCGTTAGTTATATTTTATGAAAAGTAACGCATTATGTTGCTTTTGCGTAACATACTTTTTCTCATCTGGGCTGGGATTGCCTGCTTGTTTTTAATATAAAAAATGTGCTACTTTTGTGTAAATGTAAAATTTAATTTATACATAAAGATATTTGTTATTTAACATATAATTATTGCAGGTTTGCACAGTTACGATTTCTCTCAGCATGAGACAGGAGAGCTGTCAGTAATTGGGAAAACAAAGTAACTTATTTGAAAAAGTAACTCCAATATTTTTTTTATATATTTATAAACAGTAATGCGTTACTTTACTAGTTACTTGGGAAAAGTAATCTGATTACGTAACTCGCTTTACTTATAATGCGTTGCCCCCAACACGGGTATTTATCAATAGCTTGACATTTGAACACTTTTTTTTTTTGTAACTAATATCACTCACAATTACCTTTGTTAACTCATGCGTAAGTTTAAATGAATGTTCGTTTATGAATATTGTGAATATGAATGTGCATCTATGACCTAAAATCAACCTGATCTCGTGATGAAAATGTACCTGTGGAAACTTTTTCGAAAGGTGCGAAATAAGTACCAATAAGTACGTATCACTGCAGTTTTTAACAGAAATGTCCACAGAGTAGTGCTAATAAATGTTCAGTTTTTTCCCCCCCGAACAGATGAACGTACATATGTTACGTTTAATGTGACGTTGGTTTTTGTGCGTGTCTCTGCAGTTCTGACTTGAGTGGCACTATAACTATAATGTGTAGTGACATTCTAAAATAACGTACTATCTGCACTACACCTACACCTTCCCGATAGTATGAACAAAAGCCAACGTGACGTAAAAACACAATGGCAAGCTTGCCGTTTTAGCTTGTTTTTCGTTCTCTCATTTTTCAGCTCTTTCATCGTTAGTCATGTTTTTCATGGGATTCATAACCAAGTATTCTGCATCCTAAGTCCAGTTCCATGCCGGCTAATCTACCAAGCAAGCTTGTCATGTTAGAAAACAAAACAAATGGAGCTGTAATCATAACTGTGTATGAAAACGATTACAAGTGCTCGCTGTTTTACCACCTCTAGTGTTCATTTCTGTTGGAAACTGATAGGTACGTTTTCATCATAAGATCAAGTAGCCCAAAATTCTGATACAACCAGAATATGACCAAATTTTGATATTCTTGTCAAAAAATTTGGTTAGCTTTGGTTAATTACGTTATTTACCGTTTCTTTAATTGTTGTTAATAACAATAATAATACATATAATTCTATATCTATTTATTTTTTTAAATATGGAATTTATATTTCTCAGTTTTTTAGTCATGGCTTTTCCAACTTGTATAACTTAATATAAATTAGGATTACCACACTGGCAACATTGTCCATCCTTGCTTTTTTCTGAGCTTCATTCTCTTTGCTCAAAGAGACAGAGGTAAAGGCTGAGGAGGAGGTAGCTGATGAGCCGAAAAAGGAAGAGCCTGTTGCAGTCGCACCTGTAATTGAGGAAGTTGGTGTTGTAGAGGAACAGCCTGCAGTTGAACCTGAGATCATCCCTGTGCAAGAAACACCTGTCCAGGTAAGACGCGTGATATGATATACTAGTTTCTCTGGGTTTCTAGGAACAGCGATCTGACAACTTTAAAAATCATCTAATGTATACTTAGCATCAGACAGTACACGCTTAAAAATGAAGGTTCCAAAAGGGTGTTTTTTCAGTGATGCCATTCAAGAACCATTTTTGGTGCCCCAAAGAACCTTTCAGTGAACAGTTCCTAAAAGAACTATTTTAAAAATCTAAAGAACCTTTTCTGCATTTGAAAGGTTCCATGGATGTTCAAGGTTCTTCATACAGTCATTGATGCCAATAAAGAACCTTTATTTTTAAGATTTACCAGAATGCCTTCAATACACTCTTAAAAAAAAAAAAAAAGGTTCTTTATGGGCATCTGTGGTTTCACGGAGATACTTTAACATCCATAGAAACGTTCTATTCCACACAAGGTTCTTTATAGTGGAAAAACACTCTTTAGATTGTTAAAAGGTTCTTCACGCTAAAACAAAAAGTTATTTATTTTAAGAATTGTTCACTGAAAGGTTTTCCAGGAACTCAAAATGATTTTTTATATGGCATTGCTGCCAAAACCTCCTTTTGGAAAACCTATTTTTAAGAGTCTATATTTCTTTTGATAGCTGTGAAGTTCCACACACAAGAAACATTAGAACTGGCGTCACACCTCCTGTCCATTCAGTACTCCTGGAGACCCTCTGCTATCCATTACACAGTGTTATGTAACGTTACTTTTTCTGCCTCCACTACAGCCTGACTAAATTACCATGAGAGTGATAAAATTACGGATAGAGCCAGGCCAAATTTTGTCTAGTCTTCCATAGCCAGACTTCAGACTAACTGCATGAAATCTGGTCCGCATTGCAGCTCATTCTGGCCGAGAACCACCCACCAAAGACGACAAGGGACCACTTGTTTAGTGAACAATCATGATTCTTTTTTTACATTTATAGGCAGACCGACATGGGGGGAAAATCAATTCAAGTAATCGAAAAAGACAGTCACAGTGAATGGTTATACCTCCTCTGCAGCTGGTGTATCAGTGCATGTCTTCCATGCAGAAGCTCTGAATATATTGATGATGTATTACTCATTTATTGAGGCTATAAAGCATATTTACATAACATGGTTCCTGGTTCTTGCTGAGTTTTATTTTCAGCGCTAATCAAACACACCAGGCCATAAATTTCAAATGAACCCCAAGAGCTTGACGGAGACCCAATTTGCATACTTCTGCTGTTAAATATGTACTTTGAAAGGGTTGAGCACCTTTGACACTCTTTAAAATACTACATATTGTGCACATAAGAACATAGGCTTTGATTAGCTGGTTCAGGTGTGTGTGGTTAGAGGTGAAACTGAACTCTGCAGAAAGGAAGATCTCCAGGGACAAGTTAAATGTTTGAGACTTAAGTGTTGATTGGTTTCTAGGGAAGAAATAAACTCATGGACTGTATTTGATACCCATGAGGCAGTTCTCCAACAGATGTGTGACTTTGGAAGAGAGCTGGAAGATGGATCTTCTCCAGCTGATCTTGCTTATATGTAGCAGTGTTTCAACATGAAATACAAATGGATTTCGCTCAAAAATGTTTGTGCTTGTCATATTACTGGTATTTGCGGCATAATCTAACACCCAAAAAAAGGATGTCTGGTCCTTAATGTCAAGTTGAAAGTTTTGCTTACACTGTAAGAAATAAAAAACACAATTTGTTGAGTCAGCTTAAAATAATTTGTTACCCTGCTGCCTTAAAATTTTAAGTTCAGTCAACTAAAATAAGTTTATTCAACTTGAAATGTTAAGTTGTACTAAGTAATTTATATTTGTGTTTGTGTAAGATATATTTGTGTAAGATATTTGTGTTTGCTATACTTAACAGATGGGTAAGTAACCCAGCTGCCTTCAAATTTTAAGTTGATTCAACTCAAATATCGAAGCTGTCACTTAGTATAATTTAACATTTTAACCTGAAAAAACTTTTGAGTTGACTGAATTTAAAATTTTAAGGCAGCCAGGTTACAAATTATTTTAAGCTGACTCAACAAATTGTTTTTTACAGTGTAGAGTATGTGTTTAAATCATTGTTTTAATAATCTTCATTATATAATATAATAATTATCATGACTGAAAGAAGTACGCTTATTTTGATGTGACTTTAGCACATGTAAGGTACTTGACTATAATTTTAACTGTATATATTAAATTTAAAGTTGATATATTGTTATAAATGTGTAATTACAAATATATTTAAATGCATCTTTTGGTAACACTTTACAATAAGGCATCATTTGTTAACATTAGTTAATGTGTTGACTAACATGAACGAACAATGAACAATACATTTATTACAGTATTTATCTTTGTTGATGTTAGTTAATAAAAATACAGTCGTTCATTGTTTGTTCATGTTAGTTTACAGTGCATTAACTAATGTTAACAAATGTGACTTGTGATTTGAATTGTGATGTGAAATTAACATTAACTATGACTAATAAATGCTGTAGAGGTATTGTTCATTCTTAGTTCATGTTAACTAATGAACTTTATTGTAAAGTGTTACCTATATTTTTTATAGAAATGACATTAAAATATATCTTAGTTTACCATAAATGCTTATCAGTTTTATTTACTTGCACATTACATGCATTTAACTGTCCAAAAACATTGCATGTGTTCATATTTAAGTATATTCTGTCAGGTTAGGGTGAATTCAGAAAAATTTTTATATTGAGATTTTTCCTATAAGTACCATTTTTAAAACGTGCGCTATAGTGTACTTCTTTTCACAGGGCATCATATTTTATATCATATATATATACTGTATATCATCAGTTTCAGCACGCTTAAACAACATTTAAAAACACAGCTGACAAACTGTGTTTGGTCACTTTTTTTAATGTCGGCCAGACAGTGTCTTCCTGTCTAAATAGTGAGTTTTTGTACACAATATCCGGAAAATTCTATCAGATTTTGTTGATAGACAAAACTCTGTTCTACTTTGTTTCTGATGTAATTGTTTCTCTTGTTTTATTTGGACACTTGTCATATTTGGAGGTGAAATGGGGTGAGAATGCTGTTTCACGTTGACTTGAAACTCTGGCGTAACCACTGTGGTCCACCATGGTCTTTGGCAATGTGACTATTAGACATGTTGACCTGGCATGATTTCTTTATTGCCAATTTCAGACCTCCCTCTGTGTCCCTAAAGACATGAGTTAATGTTTAGAAAGAAGGGCTCGAATTTCTCCATTCTTTGAGCCTTAATGATTGACTGCAGATTTGATTTAGAGAGTGTAAGGAATGGGTTCTTTCATTACTCTATACGTTGTATATCTGCTATTTTGTTAATTCATGCTATATAATCAGATGTTCTCATTTTGGATGGTAAACCAATGCCACAGAATGTGCAGTCACACTTTCAGGTACAAAAGCTGTCACCGGGGCAGTAACTTTTTTCAAAAGGTAAACTTTTGTACCTATTAGGTTCTAATATGTAAACTTTAAAGAGCTGTGGGTACGATTCGCTTGCATAAGTATTAAACAATGTTTTTTTTATGTTATTATTTTTAGAACGGATTAAAGAACAATTTTTTTATGTAAAGGTTTATGCTTTGTCAATGGTAGCGCTCGCTAACTTGCTCAAGTATTCCTCTCTGTACCAATCACAATAGACTTGGCCAGCTGACCAATCAGAACAGAGTAGGCTTATGGAAGGGAGGGGTTTGCTCAGAACTGCTTGGAATGAAGCATTTCAAAATCATTGACAAATGACTCTAATATTAAATGTATATTCTGAGAAAATTACAATGTTTTCTGACCTTAGATGCATTTGAACCTGTTGTAGAGGACTTCAACACAATATTAGGACACTTTAAAATACAATATGAACTGCTCTTTAAGTACTCATATGTTCCTTTTAAGGTACCAAAATGGACACTTTAGGTTCCAACATGTATGTTTTGAAAAGGTACTGCCCCAGTTACTGCTTTTGTATCTTAATTTCTGAGAATGTAGTCTTATTTTATCTGGACCAGTTAAAGGAATTTGTTCAGGAAAAAAATGACAATTACTTTGAATACAACAGAACAGTATCCAAAGTAAAGCGTATGATCTAAATCACACTTGCTTCAGGGGCTGACTAATTGCATCAATTTTAGGTTTATCTTTCTACCCAGTTCCTTTTCAGGCTCATTCTCTGAGAATTCTTGCTCTCAGCTCCTCAAGTTTCCTTTGTTTGGAGCGTTTTACCTTCCTTACATGGCAATGTGTGTTCAGAGGGAAAACCTCAAACGGGAAAGCTGTACCAATCTGCCTTGAAGAATTCAACACCGGATGTATTTGGCAAAAAAAAAAAAAAAAAAAAAAAAAAAAAAAAGTTCTCCAACAAGCTTGTTTCTGTTATTTGGGCTGGAACATAACATGTGAATGAGTGGCTGAACTGCAGGTTTAATTTAAAACCAAAGACGTCAGTGTTGAATATGTTGCCCATGAGCATCTGAAACAGGGCGAGCGCTCAAGAACATTCCTCAGCACTTTGTTTCTGTCTCCACGCCAGTCAGGCTCCTAACAGCAGTCTGCTGTGGAATCCGTCCGTCCGCTTGCTGATTGGTCAGGTTTTCCTGTGACTTTGCCGGTTTGGAATTTCGTCCTGTTGCTGTTAACTTCCTTTTTCAGTGATCTGTGCAAACATTGGCTTGATTGATTTCCTCTAGGTGTGAGTTTAACTGATATTGGTATCCCAAGACTGTCAACAGTTGTATTGGGATGTTCATGTTTTGTTATGTCCTCAAGGAACTTCATACATGAACATTTGCCCTGAAGAATTCTGGAAAAATTAAAGGCATTTGTTAAAACATTTCACAGAAGGTTTTTAATGAGATGTTTGAGATGTATAGTTGGTGTTGAGTGCTATATTTGGCTCTACTTACATTTAATATTAAAATACTTGGGCCTTAAAGGAGAAGTCCACTTCCAAAACAAATATTCACATATGATGTACTCACTCCCTTGTCATCCGAGATGTTCATGTCTTTCTGTCTTCAGTCGTAAAGAAATTGTTTTTTGAGAAAAACATTTCAGGATTTTTCTCCATATAATGGAGTGATGTGGTGACCCGATTTTGAACTTCCAAAATGCAGTTTAAATGCGGCTTCAAACGATCCCAAATGCGGTTGTAAACGATCCCGAGCCGAGGAAGAAGGGTCTTATCTAGCTCTTATCTAGAGTTATTTTCATAAAAATATATACAATTTAAATACTTTTTAATCTCAAACACTCGTCTTGCCTTTCTCTCCCTGAACTCTGTGTATTCTGACTCAAGACAGTTAGGGTTTGTTGAAAAACTCCAATCGTATTTTCTCCCTCAACTTCAAAAATCATTTCAAGATCATCCTACATCGCTGCAAAAGTACCGACCCAGTCTTTGCAAAGTGAACATGCAAAGATCATCAAACACTCTTACGAAAAAGGTAAAACAGCGATATAGGATGATTTTGAAGTTGAGGGAGAACATGAGATGGGAGATTTTTGACAGACCCTAACTGTCATGAACTGGAACGAAACAGTCCAGGCAGAGTAAGACAAGATGAGCGTTTGGCGTTTGAAAGTATATAAATTGTATTATTTTTTATTAAAATAACCGATCGTTTCGCTAGATAAGACCCTTCTTTCTCGGCTGGGATCATTTACAACCGCATTTGGGATCATTTAAAGCAGCATTTAAACTACATTTTGGAAGTTCAAAATTGGGGCACCATATCAGTCCATTATATGGAGAAAAATCCTGAAATGTTTTCTTTACAACTGAAGAAAGAAAGACATGAACAACGGGGTGAGTAAATGATATGTGAATCTTTTTGGAAGTGGACTTCTCCTTTAAGGAATCTCACTAGGTTTTGAAACATCCACAATCCACCTCCTGCCCTTTCAGTCACAAGCAGTGATGTCTCTTAACTAAACAATGGTGCAGTACAGTATGCTAGTTATGCTAGTAGGCAGACACAGACTGTACGTGACAACTATGGCCTTATGACACAATGGCCTTTTTATAAGAATTCAAAGCAGAGCTAAAGGGTTTGTGGACAATTCATTCAGTGCAAACACTTTCCATAAATGAGTGAAACAAAGAGAGCTTATTCTAGTTGACATGCTTTGGCCCACTGCCTTTGATAAGATGTTAAACTATTGTAAATCTTTATTATTTCCATGCTGGAAATATGAAAATAAGAAAGCGGAAAACGTAAATAAGTTCTTTACGTGAATAACTCACATTTAAAGGAACATTTGAAAGAATATCCTCAGAATCTTGCACATTAAAATGAAATGCGGCACAGTTTATGCTGTTTAATATATTTTAGACTGTTTACTTTAACAGTTTATTATATATATATGTGACTCCAGGGACAAGTCTAAAGCATAAAGCCTCTGTAAATCCTCTCAGGATCTGTTTGTCTTAGGTGATCTGTCAAATTTAGCGTCGCGTGTATTCTCACCCTGACCTCCATATGTGGTGGCATCAAATATAGATTTCCCATCATCCACTGAGAGAGGATCTGAGATGACAGTTAAGCCTGAGATGGCATCGTATGCCGTCTGACATCCTCACAGGTTGTTCACGCTTTCTAAGAGCATCAGGGGCTAATGGACTGTTGGCAGTCATCACCGCGAGGAAGAATCCGTCTCAAGCTGACCTAATTCCCTCAACGCGTTTGATGTGTTTATGTCTCGGGACAGGGTGCTACGGGACATTAGATGACTTTTTTATTATTGGAAAAAATTGAGAAGTTGATTTCGTGTAGTAAAACGAATAGTTCTGGCTTCAAATATGTTGTAAAATGGCACAATTGACCCTATGCAAAACATCTGTCTCCCAGTTACTGTTGCTTTGTCCGACAAGCCATGGCTCTCTCACCCCACACATCATTAAAAATACATCGTGGAGCAAAGAGGACACTGACAATGTGGCAGCAGACAAGACAGAGTAGGTTACTTTTGATTTGAAACAATTGTTTAAATAAATACTGTGTTGTGGCTCTTTAATGTGATCTGGCGGATCGTTGTAGCGTTTCAGTTCAAGTGGCATGTGAGCAGATCATCTCTTCCTCTCTGCTAGTTATAGCACAAAATAAACATGAATGAACATCAGAAGGTATATTGTTTCAACTGTGGAAAGATGCCAATATGCACTGTTTTTCAAATTTAAGTCCACCGATGTTAATCTGCTCTCCTGTCTAGTTTGTTTGTCGGACAGTAAGGCAGATTTGCCACTGTGATTGGACAGATCACCTGTCAATCAAACTCCTGGCGAAGGGTCAAGCACATCAAATGGAATTGCTTCACAGAATGGGTTTCTATGGCTGAGCAGCTGCTTACAAGCCTCGCATCACCTAGTACAATGCCGAGCATTAGATAAAGGGATGTAAAGCAAGCTACCAATGGACTCTGGAGCAGTGGAAACCTGTTCTGTGGAGTGACAAATCACACTTTGCTGTTGGCCAGTCTGATGAGTGAGTCTGGAGAACATTACCTGTCTGAGTGCATTGTGCCAGCTGTAAAGATTGGTTGAGAAAGAATAATATTGGGCCTCTTACTTTCAGTGAAGGGAAAAATTAAAGGTATAGTTCACCAAAAAATGAAATAACCCCATGAATTACTCACCCTCAAGCCATCCTAGGTGTATGACTTTATTCTTTCAGACGAATGCAATCGAAGTTGTATTAAAAAATGTCCTGGCTCTTCCAAGTTTTAAAATGGCAGTGAATGGGTGTTTAGGTGTTGAAGCCCAATAAAGTGCATCCATCTATTATAAAGCATGCTCCACACAGCTCCAGGAGGTTAATAAAGGCCTTCTGACATGAACTGATGTGTTTGTGTAAGAAAAATGTCCAGATTTAAAACTTTATAAACCGTAATTTCTAGCTTCTGCTTACTGTCGTACGATGTTCAAGAGAGTGTGGCGTTCCAGAGGATGACTGAGGATGCAGGCATAGCGTAAGCTCTGGTGAAAATATGCTAGTCTCATCAGAACCAAGTTTTGTTTACAGGAAAGGAAGCGTTTTATCGGAATCCTCCGACATTTGTAAAGAAACATCCTCGTTTTTGTTTTGCTCTCTCCTCTGCGCTTCTTCATTTGTCACTTCTCACCAAAGTTTACGCTACGACTACATCCTACGTACGATACGCTACGCTCTATCGTGAACATGTGAGATGACGGATTATAATGTTTTAAATATAAATATTTTTCTTACACAAATGCATCAGTTCACTTCAGAAAACCTTTATAAAAACCCCTGAGTCATGTGGAGCACTTTTTATGATGGATGGATACACTTTATTTTGCTTCAAAATCTCAACAGCCATTCACTTCCTTTATAAAGCTTGGAAGAGCAAGGACGTTTTTTAATATAACTCCAGCTGTACTTGTCTAAAGTCATATACACCTAGGTTGGCTTGAGGGTGAGTAAATCAAGGGGTAATTTTCATTTTTGGGTGAACCATTCCTTTTAATGCTTCAGCATATCAAGACATTTTGGACAATGCTATGCTTGTGGGACAGTTTTGGGAAGGACTTATCCTATTCCTATGTGTCTGTGCCCCAGTGCACAAAGCAAGATTTATTGAGACATGGTTGGATGAGTTTAGTTGGAAGAACTTGTCTGGCTCAACCTAGTCCTGACCTAAACCCCATCGAACACCTTTGGGATGAACTGGAACGGAAATTGCAAGCCACGTCTTCTTGTCCAGCATTAGTGCCTGACCTTGCAAATGCTTTACCGGATGAATAGGCAGAAATTCCCACAGAAACACTCTAAAATCTTGACTAAAGCCATAGAAGAGAGGAAGCTGTTATAGCTACAAAGAGTGCAATGTCATTACAGTCTCTGATGTAATGGTCAGGTGTCTCAATATTTTTACCCATATAGTGCATATTGCAGTGCAGTGCTTTGCCTCAAAGACTGTCCTTCTGATTGTTTGTTAAAACTGAAGTCTGAGTCAAACCTGTTTTCTGTGGTAATCAACAGCATGTCTTTAATGCTGACGCTAGAGCTTAACTTGAACCTGGAATGTTCCTTTTAATGTGCCAAGTTTCTACATTGCTTGTCAACCATAAACAGTGTACTGTTAGTCTAACGAACAATATAATATGGTGGAAGATTTTTTTTCTGTTGCTATTATTATTAATACCATTAGGTGCGCCTTGTCTTTTTACATTTGATTCTGCTTTACACTTTTAAAAATAAAGGTTCTTAACTGGCATCAATGGTTCCATGAAGAACATTGAACATCCATAGAACCTTTCAAATGCAGAAAAGGTTCTTTATAGTTGAAAAAGGTTCTTTAGATTTTTAAAATGATTTCAGAATAGTTCTTTTAAGAACTGTTCACTGAAAGGTTTTTTGGGGAACCAAAAATGGTTCTTCTGTGGCATCACTGCAAAAACACCCTTTTGGAACCTTTATTTTGAAGAGTCTACTTGGTGCATTTGACTCATTTCTTTGGATATTGGAATCCAGTAGCAGATTCTGTATCAGCAGTTTGTCAGTGAGATTTGAGGGTTACTTCACAGCCACTCTCACACACATAAATTTGTGTGTTTGTGTGAGATGGAATGCACCATCTGCTGGTGGTCA
Source organism: Labeo rohita (assembly GCF_022985175.1). Taxonomy (NCBI): domain Eukaryota; kingdom Metazoa; phylum Chordata; class Actinopteri; order Cypriniformes; family Cyprinidae; genus Labeo; species Labeo rohita. Next base: position 33,550,753 of record NC_066871.1, read on the forward strand.
GCGGATGCCAACATTCTTCAAGCTATAAAGTTTGGTTTCAGAGTGGGAATAGAGTTGCTATTCTGGGAGCAGCTGTCTTGACATGGTTAACCATGCATTACCTATGCATCAGTGGATAAAATTTGCACAAAAATAATCTATGGAGGGACCCGAGCCATATCTATAGTCTGTAATATCAGAGTCTTAAAGACTGCATAGCAGTGTTCTTGTAATTGTAGTATTGCTGCCATTCTTATTGTCATTCTCTTTCACCAGGTTGTTGTTGACATTCTGTGTCACCTAATCTAATAATGGCACAAATCTACAGGTAATCCTAAATTGAACCTCTCTGGATAACCTTAATCCCTACAGACTCCAGTTCAGTTCAATCCAGGCTCCACTTTGCTTTTGTATGGTGTAAGGTGGTGCTGCAGTACAACTGAGGCCATGTCACAGTATGATAGTATTAGGTATTAGTATTGGTTTCAAATTCAAATCTATTCTGCTGATTTTCACACCTTATAAAGTGGCTAATCAAAGGAGTATTAAACCAGTATCTCCAGCACTCGGTTTGAATCTGAAATCTATGACGCTGTTCTTTCTGTCCTCTAGCCTCTGATTCCTAACCACCATGAATGGCCAGGAAGTCATTGGTGGTTGTAAGGCTATAGCACCTGTTTCTCGCAGGCTTTGGGGAGTTTATGTAAGCGGTTCAGTTAAGAGCTTCAATGGCCGGCAGAAGCAGTGTATGAAGGGTTATGAGGGTATGTATGAGGGTTAGTAAGAAGTAGGAGCTTTGTCCTCTTGTCATGGACAGGTGCATGTTAAGGCAGGAGAGGAAGGATGACAGACTGCAGATGACAGCTGTCACACAGGCACTCTACACCAGCCACATGGGGAATGAAGCTCTGAATGTGCTGTTGACTGCTGAGATGAATGTTTGAATTTAGTGGCTCCCAAGTTATAAAGTGCTCTGTATGCAATGTATGAATGGGATTTTTTTGTTTGGTTTTTGAGATTTGTTCGGTTGTAGGTTTCACTCTAGGCCTTGGTTTGTTATGGGTTTTGTTTTGTTCCTGGGTTTGGGTTTTGTTTTGTTCAGGGTTTTGTTCTAGGCCTTGGTCTGTTCAGAGTTTTGTTCTGTTTTTTTTTTTGTTTTTTTTTTTTTTTTTTGTTTTGTTTTGTTTCAGGGTTTTGTTCTAGGTTTTTTCTATGCCTTGTTTTGTTGTTGGTTTTGTTCTGGAATTTAACGTTTGTTCTGGGTTTTGAATTTTGTTCATAGGTTTTGTTTTATTTAGGGTTTTGTTTCGTTCAGGGTTTTGTTGTAGGCCTTGGTTTGTTGTGGGTTTTGTTTTATTTAGGGTTTTGTTTTGTTCTGGGTTTTGTTGTAGGCCTTGGTTTGTTGTGGGTTTTGTTTTGTTCTGGGTTTTGCTCAGGGTTTGGGCTATTGTTTTGGGTTTTGTTCTGGGTTTTCTTTTTTCAGAGTTTTGTTCTAGGCCTTGGTTTGTTATGGTTTATGGGTTGTCCTGGGTTTTGTACTAGGTTTTGTTTTGTTCTGGGTTTTGTTCAGGGTTAGGGCTTTGTTTTGAGTTTTGTTTAGTTGTAGGTTCTGGGTTTTGTTTTTTTGTTTTTTTTTTCATTGGTTTTGTTCAGGGTTTAGGCTTTTTTTTGGGTTTTGTTCTGTGTTTTGTACTAGGTTTTGTTTTGTTTTGTTCTATGTTTTGTTGTAGGCCTTGGGTTGTTTTAGGTTTTGTTTTGTTTTATCGTGGGTTTTTTTTTTTTTTTGTTCTAGTTTTTTTCCCCCTGGGTTTAGGCTTCTGTTTTGGGTTTTGTTCTGTGTTTTGTACTAGGTTTTGTTTTGTTCTGGGTTTTTTTTTTTTTCTGTGGTTTGATCTAGGTTTTGTTCAGGGTTTGGGATTTATTTTGGGTTTTGTTCAGGGTTTAGGCTTTTGTTTTGGATTTTGTTGTAGGTCCTGGGCTTTTTTGCCTTTGTTTTGTACTAGGTTTTGTTTTATTCTACATTTTGTTAGGCCTTGGGTTGTTCTGGGTTTGGTTTTGGGTTTTGTTTTGGGATTTGTTCATGATTTGGGCTTTATTTTGGGTTTTGTTGTAGGTTCTTGGGTTGTTCCGGGTTTGGGCTTCTGGGTTTTGCTTTGTTCTGGGTTTTGTTTTTAAGTTTTTGTACATAAAGAAATCCAAGCAGTATCTTACAATAAAGCATCACACCTTATATTAACAGTATTGTCAGCTGCACCTAAAATGACTGTTATTCTTTCTCTCCACCTCTGATCTCTACAGGCAGCTCCAGAACCTGAGCCTGAGCCCGAGCCTGTGCTAGAGCCAGAGCCTGTAGCCGAAGCAGTCGTAGCATCTGCACCCGTGGAAGAACCCGTCCCTGTGCCAGAGACAGTGCCTGAGCAAGTACCCGCCTCATCACCAGAACCAGTGTCTGCAACAGTAGAAGAGCCAGTCCCAGAACCAGTGGAAGAGCCAGTCCCAGAACCAGTGGAAGAGCCAGTCCCAGAACCAGTGAAGGAGTCTGTCCCAGAACCAGTGAAGGAGTCTGTCCCAGAACCAGTGAAGGAGTCTGTCCCAGAACCAGTGAAGGAGTCTGTCCCAGAACCAGTGAAGGAGTCTGTCCCAGAACCAGTGAAGGAGTCTGTCCCAGAACCAGTGAAGGAGTCTGTCCCAGAACCAGTGAAGGAGTCTGTCCCAGAACCAGTGAAGGAGTCTGTCCCAGAACCAGTAAAGGAGTCTGTCCCAGAACCAGAACCAGTGCCTGAACCAGTCCCAGAGGTGCCCATCCATGAACCAGCATCTGAACCCACTCCTGAACCAGTATCGGTGTCCACCCCAGAAACAACATCTCCACCAACGCCAGAACCAGTTTCTGTACCAATCCCTGAATCAGAGCCTACACCCATTGCAGAGCCGCCATCTGCACCGACCCCTGAAGAATCACCTGAGACCTCACCAGCAGCCGAATCCCTTCCAGAGGCTTTTCCAGAGACCCTAGAAAATAATGGTATGGACAGTACTCTGCAGTAGGTTTAAAATGTGTAGTTTTTGTACTTTTTCTGGGTATAATCTTGCCGTTGCAGGTACAGGTAGACCTGTGAAGAATGCTTGGGTACACTTTGTTTTACAGTGTCCTTTACACATATTTTGGGGGGGTAATTCATTTATATTTATATTTCTCTCTCATGCACTGAGGTAGTTTGTTTGGATCCTAGTCTTCTGTATTCAATCTTTCATTTTCTTGTCGTATCTGCCCGTGGCTCTCAGAGCAGCAGGTTTCATTATGCTCCGTAAGAGCGAGTTTTTTTTCTTTCAGAGCAGGGCTGTGAGTGCTCACAGAGATAAACACTCATAGGGCAACCCACTCAAACACACTGGAGCTTTGTGCTCGGCGGCTGTAAACTGACGCCAATCTGTAACTGGGTCCCGGTCACACACTTCCTTTGTTCTGTCAGTGGTACATTGGCCTCTAGGTTGCAGATTCTGCTGCGTTTACATCCAGACATCAGTTGATGTGCTCAGACATAACCCTCATTTACAAGCAGGTCAGTTTATTATAAATTATAAAAGCAACACAGCTGGTCAAGCAGCATGTACTGCAGATATAAGGTGTGTGAAACAGGCTTCAGCTGCCAACAGCATGTGTACAACAGCCTTTATCCTTGAGTTAATATAAAGACTTCCGAGCTGCTTGTGCCAATGACTTGACAGGCCTGCAAGTGGATTAGACCTGGTAGGATGTTAATCTGGGTTAGGAACAGGGTGCAGTGTCACAGAAGATTTTCTGCCCTTCCTTTCTTGTCGGCTGATCCGTCAGGACAATACAGACACTTTCATATTGATCAAACACCTGGTTTGTGTATCCAGATCAAGCGTGGTCCTCTTTGTAGCTCACAGACAGGAGACAGAGGTATTTGGCCAACATTTAAAGTCATCAGCAGTTGACGGCTTTTCAAAGGCGAATTTATTCAAACTACTTACCTATAGCAGTTAGCTTCTGCTGATAGACACTGTAACTACACCTTCATGGGGACAAAAGCCCTATTCAGATGGTAATTGTTTCTCATGTAGACAGCTGTAAAAAAATACATTTACATGGCAACTTGGTGATAAAACTCATGGATGGTGAATTGTTCACAGTGGAGAAACAAGTTCTGTGATCCTACGAATCCAGTAAGGTTCTGCTCACGTGGCCAGTCGCATGATTGTCTGCTGTAAATAAAATGTCATATGCTTGGAATAACAGTTTTATTTAATAATATCCTATTTATTATTTGATTATTTAAAATTTCCTGTTTCAAAATAGGAAAATACACATGATATAATTGAATTGTTTTTTTTTTTGTCTTGCATTTGATCTCTCACAATGATGTATGTCATTTAAAAATGTGAAGATTAGCAGAAATAAGGTAATGCAACCTCTCTTTTTTTTTTTTACGCAAAACGAACATAAAGCTATATATGTTTTTGTATATAGCTCTATATAATACAAATTTTTAAATTGTATTATATACAGTTGAAGTTAAAAGTTTACATACACCTTGCAGAATCTGCAAAATGTTAATTTTTTAAAAATAAGAGGGATCATACAAAATGCATGTTATTGTTTATTTAGTAATGACCTGAAGAACATTTCACATAAGATGTTACATATAGTCCACAAAAGAAAATAATAGTTGAATTTTTAAAAATGACCCTTTTCAAAAGTTTGCATACACTTGATTCTTAATACTCTGTCGTTACCCGAATGATCCACAGCTGTGTTTTTGTTGTTTTTGTTTTTTGTTTTGTTTTGTTTAATGATAGTTGTTCATGAGTCCTTTGCTTGTCCTGAACAGTTAAACTGCCCAGTGTTCTTCAGAAAAATCCTTCAGGTCCCACAAATTCTGTGGTTTTTCAGCATTTTTGTTTTGTTTTGTGAGCGTTTGAATCTTCTGTAATAGTTGCATATGAGTCCCTCAATTGTCCTTAGTGTGAAAAGATGGATCTCAAATCATACAGTCATTGTTGGAAATGGTTCAAATACACAAAAATGCTGAAAAACCAAAGAATTTGCAGCACCTGAAGGATTTTGCAGAAAAACAGTGGCCAGTTTAACTGTTCAGGACAAACAAGGGTCTCATAAACAACTATTACTAAACAAAAAACACAGCTGTGGATCATTCCGGTAACAACACGGTATTAAGAATCAAGTGTATGTAAACTTTTGAACAGGGTCATTTTTAGGAATTAACTACTGTTTTCTCGTGTGGACTACATGTAAATGTCTTTTATGTGAAAAAAAAAAACATGCATTTTGTATGATCTCTCTTATTTTAGTAACATAACTTTTTGCAGATTCTGTAAGGTGTATGTAATTTTTTACTTTAACTCTATTTGTTGCTGCTGTATTAATGGCCCATTTCAAATGTTTATGAACTTTTATTCTGTTTCCTCGCTGTGGTGGAGCAGTTTTTGTAAATGCTTTCTGGCATTTCAGAAATAATTATTCATGTAAATTACAGCGAAGTGCAACAGTTACTATACGGTGTTTAGCAGTGGTCAAAAGGGATTTAAACAGTGAATTTTATATTGATTTACTTTGTGTAAACTCAGATGTGGATTTAGACGGCAATTAAATTACCACACAACCTTGGTGTTTACAGTAAGTAATTAGGACTTTTATGTGGGTGGTGAGAGATAAACACAGACATTCTGGATTCGGTTAGGCATAGACAAACGCCTGTAAATGTTGAAAAACACCCCCATGAGAAATAATTACCATCCGAATCAGGCTTAAATGTAACTAAAAGTAAACATAAAACAGCTGTTGTCTATTGTAATACATATTATAATGTAATTTATTCCTGTGTTGTTAAAGATGAATTTTCAGCATCATTACCACAGACTTCAGTGTCACATGATCGTTTAGAAATCAGACTAAATTCATTATTTGTTACTCAAAGTTTTTTTGATTATCATCAATGTTTAAAAACAGTTGTAATGTTTTTTTTTTGTTTTTGTTTTTTTGTGGAAACTGACCATTTTTTTTCAGGATTTAATGAACAAAAATACTTGGTCTCATGATGATAGTACCACCATGTACTATTCGTGACACATTCGATGTGAAATGTCCACTGCGTGGTGCTAAAAGAGTGTTCGTTTTTTCCCCCGGAACAGATGAACATACATGTGATACGTTTTATGTGACGTTGGTTTTGTACGTGTCACTGCAGTTCAGACTTGAAATGCCCTTTGAATGGTGCTATAACTGAAGAGTTCAGATGCAAAACCAGCTAAAAGCCATCTCGGTCAAAAATGAGATATTGATACTGAGTGAATTCTCTTGACACATTATACGTCCATCAAATACTTTTTCTTCAAACTCGCTAAAATAGCAGCCTCAGCCCAATCAGAAGTACCGGTAGAAACCTATACATCTGAGCCTGATAAAAATGCATTTTTTAAAGAAAAACGTCAGATGGATTTAGCTGGTTTTGCATCTGAACTCTTCAACTCCAGTGTCCCATGACGTTTCAAGATAATGTACCATCTGCACCACACCTAAACCTACCTGATAGTATAAACAAAAGTGAATGTGATGTAAAAACACAATCACAAGCATGCCATTTTAGCTTGTTTTTCAATCTCATCCTTCAGCTTTTTCATTATGTTTTCAGAGGATTCGTACCCAATCTTAAGTCCAATTCCATGCCGGCTGAGCTACCGAGCGCCTTGTTACATTTGGAAAGCGAAACATGTGGAGCTGTAATCATAACTGTGTATAAAAACAATAACAAGTGCTTGCTGTTTTACCACCTCTAGTGTTAATTTCTGTTGAAAACCGTAGTGATACGTACTTATTGGTACGTATTTTGCGTCTCGTGAAAAAATTCCCACAGGTATGTTTTCGTCATGAAATCTTGTAGCAACAGAGCAATGTTCAAGTCCATTTAATCGCTTATCGTCTCTTTCAGATGTTGCAGCTGCTTTACTGACAGATGAGGTTGAAACCCTAGATGTTGTGCCTGGCAATAAAAGGGCCGCCAAGTTTGAGAAGCTAATGACCAAGGAGGAGATGGAAGAGGAGCAAAGGTCAGTATTTTCCTTCTCCTTCAATCTGCAACAGCATCTTTGAATAACACAGGAGTGAAATCAATGTTTCACTGTTTCGCATTTCATATATATCTAGAAATGCTTGAATTGAACAGCGTTTCAAGCATGTGAAGTGTGTATGTGATGTATGTGAAGCCTACCCTCTGAAGTATGCAGAATGATGCTTTTTAGTGACTCTACAGTGCAAAAGTTTTTGGGTTTTCAAATAGCATCCTGTTAATGAATATATGTAAAACATCATCTGCAGTTTATTTTGTCTAATATATAATACTGAACTTGTATAAAGTTTCACTGAGTGAGTTTTGGAGATAACAAAACAAACAAAATAAGGCCTACCCAGATAAAATGTATTTTGAAGTGGAACAAAACCAGAGGATTTCAAAGCACTTGAGCACATAGTATAATGATAAGGGATGGACGATATCTTATCATTTGCGATATACTAGTAAAAACATTCCCCACGATAACTAGTCTTCCCGCGATAATAAGGATAAAGTCTAGTTGTTGACATATGTCTGTGTGCCACAGTGCGGAGTGACATGCTGAAAGGTGGGGGTGAAACTAGTATATCGCTAAATGAGGAGCTCCAAACTAGAACTGGTTTGGTCAAAACTGTGCAGTGCGACAAAATCGGTCTGAGCCTTGAATAACGGTAACTGTATTAGTAGCAAGTGTGCGATGCCGTTTTGCATGTGTATGAGCCTGTTTACAGACCTGTTGTCCAACAGAGATATCATTTATTGACATGCTTTTTCTCCAAATTAACTTCATAACATAGTCAAGTATTTGAAATAAGCTTTTGTGATCAGCCGTGGTTTCATATCAGTATAGTATTATAAAGGCTATGTCGCTTAGCATTGCATTATAATTATACTTTATCGTTAGAAAAAATACCCAAGATTGCTTGAAGAACAGAGACAAACCATATATTGTAGCAGTCGTATGTTTGTCTTCACGTTTCCTCAGTTAATATTTCTCTATCTGCGTTTTATTCAGCTACAGCAATCACTAGATTAGAGATTCCTGAAGCGTCGTCAGTACTATTACTTCTGCTATAACGCATATGTGGAGTTTCTGCGCAAGGGCGCCCCCCCCCGACTTCCGAATCAGAAAGAGCTTTACTGGCCAAGTGTGTTTCACACACTAAGGAATTCATCTTAATGTTAGGAGCTTCCAGTACAGAAAGTACAAACAATTTAATTCACATTCCAGTGAATTAAACAGTCATTACATTACGTGAGTAGTCAGTAATGCTCACAACACCCTATTTTGGGTAAAAATAGGAAAGATAATACTTTTCTCTAATAAAACAGTATTTCCCTGAATTATCGTCATTGATATTATCGCAATAAATACCATAAATTATTGTGATAAATTTTTAAGCCCATATCACCCATCTCTAGTAATGATATTACATTTTTCACGTTTTTGCACTGATAACTTGATATTTAGCCCCTGGAAACCAGGGGAACCCCATAAAATAAAAAAAAAAAAAATGTGTATTTTACCCCCCTGGAATACGATTTTTACTGGGGGCCCCCCACCGAAACGCGATTGGGCTAGTTTTGAGTAGCAATTGGGCGGGCTTTGTTGTGAAAATCTGGCAACCCTGCCTATGTTGTAGTTTGGAGGCATATCCAGTAGATCTGTTGTGAGGAAATTTTTTGTTGTTGCTGCTTGTAATTTTGGGCTATTTGTAGCAGTGTACTGCACAGCCCACCTCCACCCCACCCCAGCACTCACTGTGGTTATTTGGATAAGGAGGGTGAGATAGATGTTCACAGCAGTGCTCATATCTGCAGCAGACTGTCAGGGGCACTTGTGGGGGCTCAAGGTTTGTCTGGAGGTTCAGGCACACTCTGCCCCAGAGTGGGTGTGGTTGGTTTGTTTGATAAAACATATAGATAGAGCAGTGGGGCATCTGAACTAAAAATAAAACGGTTAACACAACACCATTTTCAACTAAAACGAAAATCTTTTATGCATTTTGGCTGTTTATTAACATGACAACAGTGTTTTCAGAGCCTGAAACTTTTGATAACTGGTTTCAAAGTGCACGTTTTTAAAAACTATACGATTAAAAGGATAGTTCACCGAAAAATGAAAATACTGTCATTAATTACTCACCCTTATGTTGTTACAAACCTGTAAAACCTTTGTTCATCTTCAGAACACAAATTAAAATATTTTTGATGAAATCTGAGACCTTTCTGAACCTGCATATGCTACTGACGCATTCAAGGCCTAGAAAGGTAGTAAAAACATCGTTAAAATAGTCCATGTGACATCAGTGGTTCAACCGTAATGTTATGAAGCTACGAGAATAAGACTGGTTGAATAAAGTCATTATTTTTGTTTTCCTTGCGCACAAAAAGTATTCTCGTAGCTTCATAAAATTCACGTGGACTATTTTAACTACTTTAAACAGCTGTGTTCAGTCAGGAATGCATATGTGTGCATGTGCATAGTGTTTGTACGATGTGCGTAGTCACATCGCCATCTACAGGCCTGGCATGAATAATGCAGCAATTTCGTGGCTCTGTATGTATGGAGAACATTTTGACATGTTTTTTTGGTTCATCTGTACACATAAGCTTTCAAAAACATTTCTCTTTTTAGTAAATTGCTGTTGTGTAAACATACCCTATAAGTAACTTTGCAACTACATGTCAACCAACTCTCATTAGAGTGTTAATAGACTGTTAGGGTTAGTAGAATAGGTCGACATACTTTATAGTTAGTAGAATGTCTGTTCCTTGAACATCTAAATAAAGTGTTAGCAGATATTAGCCAGACAGTCTACTAATACTCTACTGACTGCGAGTTGACATGTAGTTTAAAAGTTATTTGAAGTTTGTCGATTGTCTAAAGCTGACTATCATTATAAAGGGGTCATATGATGCGATTTCATGTTTTCCTTTGTCTTTGGAGTGCTACAAGCTGTTCGTGCATATATAAGATCTGTAAAGTTGTAAAGATTAAAGTCTCAAACCCAAAGAGATATTCTTTATAAAAGTTAAGACTCCGCCATGCCTTCCTAAAATGGCTCATTCAAACACACCCCCACAAATTCTGCGACACTGTGTGGGAAGATTTGCATATCACCGCCCAAATGTATACGTAAACAAAGAAGGCGCAACTGTTATTCTTGTTGTAGTATTGTTGTAGTATTGTTGCAGCTGCTGCTACGTTGTGGAGATGCTACTTGTTTCGTTGCGAAAGTGAAAATACTTTGTTTGGTGTTCCAAATGAGTACACAACTAGAAATTAGTGGTTAAGTTATATTTACATCAACACTTTTCCAGAGCGGTACAACGCAAATATTCGAGTATGTGCAGCGTATTTTTCGGAGGACTGTTTCCTGAACCTGAGAGAGTAGCCTACAATGCCGGCTGTGCACACTATAAAATGGGGCAATTTTATAGGACAGTTTGGTGCTTCTGACTCACAGCCTGTAAGTACATTTTCATATGTAAAGAATTTGCTACTGGCAAACATGAGTTTTGAGCTGTGTAGAGTAAGGCTTGTTGTTTGTCGTTTTCACAAATGCAGACATGATGTTACGTTAATGCGGCGTGATGTGACACAACGCAACGTGTAAAAAGTCGGTATGAGTAATTATAATCAGTAATTATGTCCTCATTTATAATGGATTTTATTGTATTTGTCTCATTGTGCTGGGACACGGCATCACAACATGGTAAGGGGCATAACATTTCCGTCACACGCTTGAGGTATTCGGCCAATCACAATGAACCGGATGGCTGGATAGTCAGAGTAAACCACGCTTTTCAGAACGATAAACTTTGCAAAGGTCTATGCGTTTCAGAAAGGCGGGGCAGAGAGGAGCAAAAATAATGTACAGTATGTGGAAAATGTGTTTTTTAAACCTCAAAATGCATTACACCAAATACACAAAATAATGTTCTGTTTAGCAACATCATATGACCCCTTTAAGGCAGATATGTGAATGTAGAGAACAGTGCTTGTTTTTTTTTGTTTTTTTTTGATAAATTTAGTTGTTCTTTCATTAAAGTCCATAAATAAAATAATCTCAGCATTTTTAGTTATTTCTGAAGTGACATTAAAGACATTTAAAATAGTTATACAAAAACATTTTCCAAATAAATGCTGTTCTTCCTAAGTTTAAGTATCCTGAAAAATAAAATAATTTTCTTCCACAAAAGTATGAAGCAGCACAATTGTTGTCAGTTAACACTGATATTAATAAGAAATCAGCATATTAAAATGATTTCCAAAAGATCATGTGAAATGAAGACTGAAGTAATGATGCTGAATATTCAGCTTTGAATCACAGTAATAAATGACATTTTAAAATATATTTAAATAGAAAACAGTTATTTTAAACTGTAATAATATTTCATGGTATTACTGTTTTTACTGTATTTTTGATCAAATAAAAGCAGGCTTGGTGAGCAGAAGAGACTTGTTTAAAAACATTAAAAATCTTTGACTGGTAGTGTATATATATTTCTTTAGCTCTTATGGATTTGTAGATATAGCTACCGTTCAAAAGTTTTGATTTTAATCAAATAAATGCAGTCTTTGTGAGCATAAGAGATACTTAAAAGAGACCAAAATAAAAAATTAAAAACTTTCTGGCCCCAAACTTTTGAATGGTAGTGTACATTTCCTGCATATTTGTAATTCCCCTCCCCTTTCTTTGAATGGGTTTACATGTGCAGAAAAGAAAAGAAAAGAAAAGGAAAAAAAATAAGGCAAGTTTTGCTCCATTAAATGTTAAAAATTGCATTTACATGAATACCAAAATAATAGGCAGGTATATGATTACTACTACTGCCTACGTATACAGAATTGAAGGCATCATGGGTGGATTCTCAACACGAAGGCTCTTCAAGATAGAGGAAGTAGTAAAGTAGTAGTACTTAGTACTGCAATACTAAAACATTTACATCAAATTCAGTCTAATTCAAAATGGATTGTTTTACCCAATACTTTATTTAATTTAGATAAATTAAATTGTATTAACTATGTAATTTAGCTTTAATTTAGAGTTTGCTAATGCCAAACTCCATTGAGAATAATTGAGTTAAATCTAGTGTGCTTCACATGAAGAATGCTATTTTTAAATATCCAAATTGTTCACTTATATTAGGTTTCATTTCAGTTAAGATGCTGCCTCAGATAGCAGGAGCTAATGTATTCAACTCAAACTCATTAGGTTTCAGAACCGAGTCTGCTGTGTCATAATTGTGCATGTAAATTCAGTCAGTGATTTGACATAATTTCTACAGTTCCCATTTGCAGAAGTCACTGTGTGTGTGTGTGTGTGTGTGTGTGTGTGTGTGTGTGTGTAGCTGTAGATTAGCATTTTGACCCAATAGCCCGAACCGGACTGGTCTGTACATAATGTCCTCTGCTCCTGCCCTTTATCTTTGCAGGATAGAGTTCACAAATGACTTTACAGCTCTTTAAACAACACCAGGCAGTATGCCTGTGTCAGACCACTGGTAAGGTATCATTTACTTCAGTTTGACCCCTGACACCCCCCACAGTCTCACCCCTCAGCCTCCCCCATCATCACCATGTGCTGACACACGGTGTAACACGAATATCTTCCCTTCCACTCACTTTCCTTATTCAGCAACAATTCATGTCCTGACATGCTGAGTTACAGAAATCATTCACCCCAAAATTAAATTCTGTCATGTGCTCACCCTGTTGTTTCAAACCTGTCTAAATCTGAATATATATTTTTTTTATTTGCTTGCTTGTTTGTTTATTTTTTAGTCTTAATTAATTAATTTATTTTTGTTTGTTTGTTTGCTTGTTGGTAAAGTCAATATTTATTTATTTGTAAAGTCACAATTTAGAAATGTATCCATTGTTATTAATTTCTTCATTCATTCATTCACTGTTTGTTTATACAAAATCACTGTATTATATTTATAAAGTGACTGTTTTAGTTGTGAACTCTCAGTGAATGAAAGAATGAATGAATTTTAATTAATTTGTAAAGTCATAATTTTAGATTTATTAACTTGTAAAATCACAGTTTATTTATATATTTTATTTATGTGTAAAGTCACTTTTTTTTTTTTTTTTTTTTTGGAAAGCCACAATTTACAATATTACATTTATTTGTAAAGTCACAATTTTATGTTTGTTTATTTCAATTAATTTTTTTCATTGTTTATTTATTTATTTATTTATTTATTTATTTATTTATTTATTTTAGACTCACTGTTTAGGTTTTATTTATTTATTTATTTATTTATTTATTTATTTATTTATTTATTTATTTATTTATTTATTTATTTATTTATGGTGGTTTACTTATTTGTAGACTTACTGTTTAGGTTTAAAGTATGTATGTATTTTTTTATTTATTTTTTTATTCACTGCTTAAGTTTAAAGTATTTATTTATTTACCTCTGTTTATGGTGTTGCATTTATTTATTTATTTATCGTGTTTTATGTATTTATTTTTTGTAGACTCACTGTTTAGGTTTAAAGTATTTTAATATTTTTGTTTGTTTATTTATTTATGTTTATGGTGTTTTATTTATTTATGTATTTATTTATTGTGTTTTATTTGTTTATTTGTAAACCCACTGTTTAAGTTTGAAGTATTTATTTATTTATTTATTTATTTATTTATTTATTTATTTCTATTTATGTTGTTGTTTTAATTTAATTTAATTTAATTTAATTATTTTTGTATACTTACTGTTTAAGTTTAAAGTATTTATTTATTTATTTATTTCTGTTTATGGTGTTTTATTTATTTGTTTCATTTATTTATTTTTGTGGACTCACTGTTGTGTTATGTAGTGTTTTATTTATCTATTTCTGTTTATGGTGTTTTATTTATTTATTTATTGTTTTATGTATGTATTGTTTTATTTATTTATTTGTAGACTCACTGTTTAAGTTTAAAGTATCTATCTATCTATCTATCTATCTATCTATCTATCTATCTATCTATCTATCTATCTATCTATCTATCTATCTATCTATCTATCTATCTATCTATCTATCTATCTATCTATCTATCTATCTATATCGTTTGTTTATTGTCCTTTTGCAGCATGATGTTGTATAAATGACTAACCACATGTTAGGTGGAAAAGAGAAGCTCAGACATTCTAGCAAACATTAGTTTTTGTGTTCCATGAATGAAAAACAGTAATATGTAATATGCGAGTGAGAAAAAATGACAGAATGATCGTTTTGGGGGTGACTTATCCCTTTAACACTGTGATCCGGCTGTTTCATAGTGTTTTAGATCACTGTGTCTTCTGCACATTATGGGTTAAATATCATGGTCCAGTGAACAGTCCAGTAGTCTCATCTTAAACTGGTCTCCTGCTGGTCATATTATGGGCTGTGTACACAAAGCAGAGTGGCTACATGTGTTCTGCATCTGTCTGAAAAGCCCTGGAGCTCAAGGGATTCATTGTTCTGACACATTACAGAAGAAAACGAGGGAAAAGCTCACAAATACAGGTCACTGAACACAAATGAAGGTGTGTGTGTTATGTGCAGCCCAAAGCATTATGGGTGATTTATATAGAATAGCATTAGTAGCCACTCTGATGTAATTACATTTGCAAGTCAGGAGACGTTCGATGGAGAACACATGATGCTACTTTGAATGTTAAGCAAAATAATATACAAATCAAAATAATGTATAGCGTTAATTTAATATAACTATGTTAAAAGAATGTATTAATAGATTAGTTCACTTCCAGAATAAAAAATCCCTGATAATTTACTCACCCCCGTGTCATCTAAGATGTTCATGTCTTTCTTTCTTCAGTCGAAAAAAATAAGGTTTTTGAGGAAAACATTCAAGGATTTTTCTCTATATAATGGACTTGAGCAGGTTGAAGGTCCAAATTGCAGTTTCAATGCAGCTTCAAAAGGCTCTACAAGATCCCAGCCGAGGAATAAAACTCTAATCTAGCAAAATGATTGGTCAGTTTTTAAACGGAACATTAACAAAACCTTCATGAATTTCATTCAATTTAAATTGTACATTCTTAAATTTGAATTATAGCTCTGTATCTGATTTGCAACCTCAATTTATACTCGGTTGAATTGGAATTTACAGGCATTGTGAAACTTTGAATTATGACTGAATGATGGTGGTACATACAGTTCAACTAAGGACAATTCTATAATGCATTATTATAAAAAAAAATCTCATGTGGAATGTGCGGCATGTCATCTCAAGTAATGCATGCATAATCCGATGCTTTGTTGTAGTAATAATTGATTGTCCCAGTGAACGGTATATTTAGAAGAGATTTACTCTACCTTAAATGAGTAACAGATAATATTCAAATTTGACCTTTGATATAAAGGGAGATGAGAGCTGAACCAAAATGTTACTGAAGTTAAATTATACTGAAGTAGAATTAGATGTCATTAGGAGGATACTTCCTGTGTGGTTTTTCCACTATAAACTTCCTGACTGCGTATCTTTGCATGTGTTTTTATATACACTAATTATTGTGCTCTTTGGAAATAAGGTTCCAAAAGCAGTGATTCTGTAGAAGAACCATTTTTTTTGTTCCTTCTCGGTGTGAAAAAGTGAAAAACTATTTAAAAATCTAAAGAACTTTTTTGGACAGGTTCTATTGATAATAAAGGGATAGTTCATCTAAAAATTAAAAATTCTGTCATTAATTACTCACCCTCATGTCGTTCCAAACCCGTAAGGCCTTTGTTCATCTTCAGAACACAAATTAAGATATTTTTGATGAAATTAAAGAGCTTTCTGACCCTGCATAAACAGCAACATAACTACCACGTTCAAGGCCCATAAAGGTAGTAAGGACATCATTAAAATAGTCCATGTGACATCAGTGGTTCAACCATAATGTTATGAACCTACAAGAATACTTTTTGTGCGCAATATTGATATTATGAATAATAATGTCTTTTTATACCATAAAGTCCACGTTTAACTGTCGTATCTTAGTTAGTCGTGACTATTTTTCTACCCTCTCTCTGATCCTTTGAGATAAAGCATCTGTTTCTGAGTGCCCAGTGGGCATCATTGATGTGTAAATGTGGGCAGTCATGTGTTGATGCACATGCAGTCCATACAGTTTTCCATTGTACGCCAAGCTCCTTTATCTCAAAAGATCAAAGGAATTAAATCCTCATGATGTCACCTCGAACATTTTTGTAAGTCACAGTAGCACATGCTTCACATCATTTGAAATTGCCGTAGCATTGAGCCACGGTCTAACTGACTAAATGTGACTGCATGAAACCAAATGTGTTTGGTAGGGCACTTTACTAACATGACTACAAGCATCTCTCCTGAATGTTTCCACGACTCTGATGGGTTTCAGTTTAACCGCTGCACGACTAACACGCGCTGCCAAGCCTTAATCAGTAACATCAAAACACCAGACCTGCTAACGGTGAGTGACATGCTCCTGTATTTGTTCCACTAATCAACATATATTTATCTTGCGTCAAACTAAAAGTTCACCCAATAATGAAAATTTGCTCAACCTAAGGTCTTCCAAGATGCAGATGAGTTTGTTTGTTCATCAAAAAAGATTTGGAAAAATGTAGCATTACATCACTTGCTCAACAATGGATCCTCTGCAGTGAATGGGTGCCGTCAGAATGAGAGTCCAAACAGCTGATAAAAACATTACAATAATCCACAAGTAATCCTTCAGTAAAAAAGTAGTCTTGTCTGAATGATAAAAGAAATGTGTGCAAATCAAGCACTATTTACAAGCAAAAACAATTCAGTTTTGTTATAGACTCATATTTTGACCTGAAGCTACGGTGTAATAAAAATGTCTTAATGATAAATTCATTTTTTACAAACATGCAGCTTTTCACTTCGAAAGATTTTAATTGATGGACTGGAGCCATGTGGATTACTTATATGTTTTTATTAGCTGTTTGGAATTTCATTCTGACGGCACCCATTCACTTGCAGTGAACTGGTGAGCAAGTGATGTAATGCTATATTTCTCGAATGCTTGATTTATTCGCTTCCAGATTGAAATGATAATACATTATATTTAAAGGCTGTTTTCTTAAAATGAGTTTTTCTCTCCTGCACTGGTTCAGAAATCTTCACCTCAGCAACATTTAAACCAGACTTTGTTTTATTCCTGTTGATATTCTTAAGGTTTTACGGACGGATTTGTTCATATATCATCACTTGATTTTATATTTAAAGAGCTAGTTCACCCAAATATGAAAATTTGATGTTTATCTGCTTACCCCCAGGGCATCCAAGATGTAGGTGACTTTGTTTCTTCAGTAGAATACAAACAAAGATTTTTAACTCAAACCATTGCAGTCTGTGAGTCATATAATGGCAGTCAATGGCTACCAAATCTTTGAGAATAAAAAGAAAAACATACACCAACAAAACCAAATTAAACCCTGCAACTCGTGATGATACACTGATGTCCTAAGACATGAAGCAATCGTTTTGTGTGAGAAACTGAACAGTATTTATATCATTTTTTTTTACCTCTGAGTCATGCTGACTCAGATGCTGTGCAAGCGCTCAGGACAGTAGGACATAATGGTGAATCAGAGGTAAAAAATTATGTAAATACTATTCAGTTTCTCACGCAAACCGATTGCTTTGTGTCTTAAGACATCAGTGTATCGTCACAAGTCGCAGGGTTTAATTTGGTTTTGTTTGTGTATGTTTTTCTTTTTACTCTCAAAGATTTGGTAGCCATTGACTGCCATTATATGACTGGCAGACTGCAACGGTTTGAGTTAAAGATCTTCGTTTGTGTTCTACTGAAAAAACAAAGTCACCTACATCTTGGATGCCCTGGGGCTAGGCAGATAAACATCAAATTTTCATTTTTGGGTGAACCATCCCTTTAACATTGTATTCCTAAAAACATGGTGGAAATGTTGTTTTTTTTTTTTTTTTTTTCTGGCTTTTGAAAGTATTTTCTGATTTATAAAGAAAAACATTAAATATGTGATATACAAAATGAAACAGGAATTTTAATCTTGGCTTTATCCAGGTGCATATTTAATTAGACAATGCCTCATTTACATATATGTGGCCCTGGCCAACAAAACCTGTGTTAAGTAGCAGGGGTATATTTGTAGCAATAGCCAAAAATACATTGTATGGGTCAAAATTATCGATTTTTCATTTAGGCCAAAAATCATTAGGATATTAAGTAAAGATCATGTTCCATGAAGATATTTTGTAAATTTCCAACTGTAAATATATCAAAACTTAATTTGTGATTAGTAATATTGCTAGGAGCTTCATTTGGACAACTTTAAAGGTGGTTTTCTCAATATTTATTTATTTATTTATTTTTTGCACCCTCAGATTCCAGATATTCAAATAGTTGTATCTCGACCAAATATTGTCCTATCCTAACAACTGTACATCAATGGAAAGCTTATTTATTCAGCTTTCAGTTGAATAAATCTCAGTTTTAAAAAATGACCCTTATGACTGGTTTTGTGGTCCAGGGTCACATATAAACATTGCATTTCAGAAAACTTGTAATACAAAACAAGTGTCTGTAGTATAATAAATCACCTGGGGAAATTATGGTGATATTTATCTGAAAAATTTCTAAAAATCTTACCTTATTTAGAGTTGCTAATATGTTTGTTTAATTGATTGTGTTTCCGGTATGTTTCTCTGTGGTTTTGCTAGTGTGAATTCATGCGTGTGTGTGTTTGTACGTAGAGGTACTATGTGTTCCTGGAGACTTTCCTGTGAATTGTCGGAGGCTGTAGCTTTATAACACTGAATACCTTTTTGTTTTTATTTTTCAGAGATGCGGAGTAAGCTGAAGTTGAAGGATGTGGAAAAACTGTGCTCCCTAAAATGAACCTTGAGGACCTTTGAGGAGTATTTGTTTGACTGTCTCTGAAATGTCAAAATGGAAATTTACCATTGTGCTTTTAGTCTTTTTCTTCTTTGTTTTTGACCTGTGAATAACCTCTTAAAGCAAAACACCAAAGAACATACGATTATCTTTTTTTTTTTTTTTTTTTTATTTAGGTTCAACTAGATCGAACTATGGCGTTATGAAAAGCCTATTAAAACACTGTGATGTTATGGTTTACATACAGTTCATTTAGTTTACGATTTGGAAGCCCTTTTGTAATAGAAAGGGATGGAAAATGGTGAACCAGTGGTTTATGTAATTGTTTTTTCTTAGATTTGAATATCGAATTCTGAAATTGAGATTTCTCATATGATATGAAATCATCTTGTGCCTTTGTTGAGCATCATGTGTTCTTGAGTCAATGAGTCAGCATTCAGTCTCACATTCTGCCCATCCTGCCCTTCTGAAATACCGTTGTTCCCCCTAGTGGACTCACACATCTATGACCGTCACAGGCTGATGGGAAAAATGCTTGCACTGCAAAGTCAAGACATGTACATGATGAAAAGTAGAAACCATGTGGATTTTTTTGTTGTTGTTGTTATTGGATATTATGTTAAAAAATAGGTGAATCTCATTGAATATTTTATGAGTGACATTTCATACCAGAATCAGAAGAGAATAGATAAGAAATTATAATTTGCATAAAGAAAAATAACGCTTATTTTTAGAACTATTATGATTTTTTGCATTCTAAAAAATTCTAAAGTAATATTTTACTGTAATATTGTGATAAATTTAATTATTAGTACTACATGTGATCTGCATTATTGTAAAGAGAGTATCATTTTGATTTTGTAGTGAAATATGACTTTGACATGGTTTTGTGAGATTCACCCTATAGGCTTTTGTAATATCAATAAAAAGCCACATTTAATAAATGTCTCATTGCATCATTTTGTTATGATACACAGTACTTAACACAAAGGAACACCAAACAAAAATATAACAATTTTATAGTTCACAATAAATAAATAAATAAATAAATTTTGTCATCATTTTGACCCACATGTCTTTCCAAACCATTATTAGTTTCGTTTTTTCTGCTAAACACGAAAAGACATTATTTTGAAGCACATTAGTAATCAAACAGTTGCTGGTAGCCATTGACATCCATTGTGTTTTTTTTTTTTTTTGTTTTTTTTATTTACATGCTGTTGATGTCAATGGCTACTAGCAACTGTTCGGCTACCAGCATTCTTCAAAATATCTTGTGCAAAAAAAAAAAATAAATAAAAATCATACAGGTTTGGAACAAATTGAGGGTGCGTAAATGATGACAGAATTTTAATTCTTGGGTGAACTGGCCCTTTAAGCTCTTTTTGAAGTGACTAAAACAAGCCTTATCAGTGATAAAGACTCAAGATAGCCGAGTGTGTGATTTTTCTTTGTCATTGTGTTTGTGTTGTAGGGTACAGCAGGAGCAGCTGGCTGCCATCTTCAAACTGCTCCGAGAGAATGAGGACACGTTTGGAGAGATGACGGAGGGAGATGTGGAGGAACAGCTCAAACTTTATTCGCTTTAGTCTGACCGTACACACACGCAGTTTCATATAGGACAGAACATGGGCTTTTCACACTGCGGTTGACCCGGGTTAACATCTGTAGCACTGTTTAAACTTACTGTACATGGTTGGAGTCACAGAAAATCCAGATTTTTATTAAAGTAATAGTAGGGTTGAGGGTTAAGCTGCGTTTAATGCTCGTACACTGTAAAAAGTAAAAAACACAATTTGTTGAGTCATCTTAAAATAATAATTTGTTACCCTGTTGTCTTAAAATTTTAAGTTCAGTCAACTAAAATAAGTTCAGTCAACTTGAAATGTTTAGTTGTACTAAGTAACAACTTGTATGTGTTTGCTAAACTTAACAGATGGGTAAGTAACCCAGCTGCCTTAAAATTTTAAGTTGATTCAACTCAAATATCTAAGTTGTCACTTAGTATAATTTAACATTTCAAGTTGAATAAACTTTTTTTGAGTTGACTGAACTTAAAATTTTAAGGCAGCCAGGTTACAAATTATTTTAAGTTGACTCAACAAATTGTTTTTTTACAGTGTAATTTGAAAAGAGTTCACCTTCAACCCTAAAATATTAATGTGGAAAAACTCAGCTTGATCTCCACATGATCACTGTTTATGATACACAGATACTGTAGTGTTCTCATGAACATATCAGCTGAACTTTTTACTCATTTTCTAGGTTTTTTAGTGTGTGAATTGGAAATGTAAATAGTCTTGCATTTCTTTTGATGCTGATATGAATTAATGCTTCACAAACAAATTCTGATCTGTTATATATAACTCATATTGCATTTCACGGTTGCGTTTTCTATGTAGATTGTTATAACTCTTTTTGTTTGTTTCTATTTACTTGAAGAACAAATATATATTAAAATAGGATTTGTATTTCCTTCAACATTTTTGAAACTTATTACCTTTTAGCCTACTCATAAACATACCACAAACATGGCCAAACATGTTTTTTCACCAAGAGAGAAAGAAAGAGTCTCCCTTACATCAAAACAGGCCCAGACAGTGTTAATTGTGGAACAAATGGGACATTTCAGGCGATCAATGTCCTTTGTTTAAGACGAAAAAAAATTTAATTGTTTAAAAACGATGTGCTACACTGTGACAGTGTGAAAGAAGATGTGGGAAAACATAGGCTAAATGCAGCCAATGGATTAAATTTGTTTAAAACAGCATCTGAGAAAATTAACATTCAAACGAGGGCTGTGAGAACCAAAGACCTTAAACTAGAAAAGTTAGCAGTTACACAATGGCAAGTTGTCGAACAAGTATTTCGACAAAGTAATGGAAACTGTTTCTGAAGTAATATATTGTTTCACACACGTGCACATCATACAGTTTACAGACGAAGAACATGCATGTTTAAACATGCGTATAGTGGCAACAGCGTCATTGTTTACCGACTGATATAAATAGAGCGTGACGAAAAATTCTTATTTTTTATTTTGTATTTCAAATATTTAAATAGGACTTTATAGATCTAAACGCGGTTTGTTGGAACACGCCACACCTCTTGCAATACTTTGAACCGCCCAAACTGTTATCGGGCGATTTAAACATTTGTTGCGGGAACGCGACTCATTGTTTTAGCCTACAATCACCTGGACGCCGAATCGTCGTACTGCTATTACCTGTAAATTACCAGCACTGAAATGGCTGACAACATTAACGGTACGTATCATTTGTTTATACTGTGCTGTGTTAG
Source organism: Labeo rohita (assembly GCF_022985175.1). Taxonomy (NCBI): domain Eukaryota; kingdom Metazoa; phylum Chordata; class Actinopteri; order Cypriniformes; family Cyprinidae; genus Labeo; species Labeo rohita. The sequence continues at coordinate 33,572,997 of NC_066871.1, forward strand.
ATATTAATTTATATGTGTAAATCGTTATACAAAAAAATATATTACAAGAATTGTGCCATTTTATGTAGCCTAATCCGCTTTAGTAGGCTTCACATTGCGCTAAATGTTTTTTTCTGTTTGCAGTTGACGAGGCTCGAACCGGCGAAGACAAAGCAACTCCTGGTAAGTTGTTTACACGTTTGCTTTTCTCGTGGCTTTTGGTAAAAAGTAACGTTAGGCCTATTTTTCACTGCACGTGTGTTTCAGTGTTTGAAAAAAACTTTACTGTAAAGTAGGCTAATTTAATAACAACAAAAACTATTTTTTTTCAACAAAGAGCGTGCTCTTAAGTTGAAAAAATTAGGAGCGTATTAATAAAAAACTATCGTATGTACAACGAAATCTGTTTTTCTTTAATAAATGTATACTAGAATACATTTGCAAATAGAGTTAATTTATCAGAATACAAAAAGTACACGAGGTTTTTAGATATTTCTGTTTCAAACTGTAGGCCTATTTATTGGGTGTTTAAACAGATTAGGCCTATTGTGCAGATACAATCTGTACAGACATTTACTGAGTTTATCTATATCATCTGTCTATATACAGAATAATATGTGACCACAAAATCAGTTGTAAGAAGCACAGGTATATTTGCAACAGTAGGTAAGCTAACAATACACTGTATGGGTCAAAATTATAATTTTTTCTTTTGCCAAAAATCTTTAGGATATTAAGTAAAGATTATGTTCTGTGAAGATATTTTGTAAATTTCCTACGGTAAATATATGAAAACCTAATTTTTGATTAGTAATATGCATTGCTAAGAACTTCATTTGGACAACTTTACTGGTGATTTTCTCAAATTTTTTTGCACCCTCAGATTTTCAAATAGTTGTATCTCCGACAAATATTTTTTCTGTTCTAACATACATACATCAATGGAAAGCTTATTTGTGACCCTGGACCACAAAACCAGTCATAAGTGTAAATTTTTCAAAATTGAGCTTTGTATGTCATCTGAAAGCTGAATAAACAAGCTTTCCATTGATGTTTGTTAGGATAGGACAATATTTGGCGGAGGTACGACTGTTTGAATATCTGGAATCTGAGGGTGCGAAAACATCAAAATATTGAGAAAATCACTTTTAAAGTTGTCCGAATGAAGCTTTTACTAATGTATATTACTCAAGTTTTGATATATTTACAGTAAGAATTTTACGAAATATCTTCATGAAACTTGATCTTTACTTAATTTTCGAATGATTTTTGGCATAAAAGAAAAATCAATTATTTTGACCCATACAACGTATTTTTGGCTATTGCTACAAATATACCCCAGCGACTTAAGACTGGTTTTGTGGTCCACGGTCACATTTATTTAGATAAATCTCAATTTCAAAAATTTTTAAATTATTTCAAATTTCTTATTTCAAAAAATGGACCCCTATGACTGGCTTTGTGGTACAGGGTCACATGTGTGTCAAATAATGTAGTTAGATTTTCCATCCTTTTAAGGTGCAGTCTAGACAAAAGCCACAAAATTTTACATTGAATTAAATGCGAAACATAGTGTAACCAAAATACCAATATTAACCAGGTAAAAAGAACTTCATGCATATTGCAGGACTTTTAATTATGAACAGGTTTAAAATACACATAGACTCTTATTTTGAAATGTCAATGCTTTACTCATTCTGGATGGTCAATAAAACAGATAAGGGGGATAAAATATGCACTCTTACAACCATCTACAACGTATTCATTGATTGCGAACTGTTCTGAAACTGCAAGCCTTTATAATACACAACAACGTCATGTTTTGACTTTCAAATATGCAGCACTCATTTTTTTTTTTTTTTATGAAATCAATGACTTTTGATGTTTGTTAATAACGTAGTAATAATAACATTTGATAGTTATGGGGCCCAAAATAATCTCCAACCAACCACCCCCCTTTCAAATAATCTTGTTGTGAAACGATGATCATGTTGGAAAGGATATATATATATATATATATATATATATGTAAGAATGAGTGTAAGAATGACCAGCAGTTTGGATTTTTGTGAAAATTTACACTTTTCTTTTTGAAAATAGTGCCAGAGCAAGTAAAGACCTTAGAAGTCTTCAGTATTTCAGGCCTAAAACCATGTGGACCTAAAACATGGGCGAGTGATAGTCAAAGGGGTGTGTCCTCTTACACCAGACACACAGAGGATTGTTTTAACGACACACGGGACACAGGAGATTTCATGCTGTGCTAGAAAACGAGATGGGGGGTGTCTGCTGGAGTCAGTGTGATGGTTCTTTGAACTCTACGACCCTTCATTCCTGCTGATTTTACGCCCCGATCCTGGTGGAATTTGGCTCACCTGGAGGGTGAACTTTTAAAACAAAGACCTGTGAAAAAAGTCAAATGATAAGCCTTTTTTTTTTTTTAATGTGAGAGGGTTTTATTTATTTAAAAACAGCTAAGTTTATGTTGTTTTACTAGGGTTTATAGAAAAATGCATCTATCTATATGCAAATACATGCCGTTTAAATTAGAATTGCAGCTTCAGGTTGCACTTTGATTTAAATAAAAGCAGATCATATAGATATTACAGCCTAAGGCTCATTTGAGGTTACATAAAGACAGTTTTGTGGTAGACATTTATCATGTGTTTCAAGTGCCTTGAACCACCCAAATTGTTGGCATATTTAAAGGATATGTTTGCCACATGTCAGCCTATTGCGCATTGTTACAGTGTTGGCAGTATGTGTAAATAAACAGTGTATGCACATTCTCCATGTTTCCTCCACCCAGTTGATCTGGAAAGTTATCTGCTTGCTGACGTAAAACTTATCACTTTGCATCATGCTGTTGACAGTTTCAGGGCTTTTGCTGAAACATTTTTGAACATTTATGTATTCCATCTTACAGTCAGATTGACAGAGGGGCGGCACCAAAAATCAAAAGTGCCTAATGGCTGTTGACTTTTTCAACATTTTTTGCATTTCTACTGCATAGATGTTTAAGTTTAATTTCAATAGCCTATCTTGCCAGCAGTGAATTAACCCTTTTAACCTTAGTTGCGGGTGTTTGACAACTTGCTGAACACTGACTTGTCGTACTACTGTGACCTGTAAAGTGCCTGTGCTAAAAATGGTTTAAAGTCAGTTATAGTCGGTCTGTTGCTGTAGTGTGTCAGTAAGAAATATCAGTTTACATTTCTAAACATTCATTTTGCCATTAATTATAATAATCCAGTGAGATTTTTGTATGGAGCACAGGCTGTTGTCAGACTCCTTGTGCAAACAGAGATGTGATCTCTCCATCATTCAATCCAGTCTGTCTTAAGAAACAAAAAACAGAGACAGACTAAATCCAGAAGAACTGTGGCAACATCTCCAAGATGCTTTAAGAGTCCTATACCTACAAAGCTACAGTACTATTAAAATTTTTAGGCAGTTAGGCACATAAAATGAGGATGCTGTCAAAAACAATGTCATAAATAGATTTTCTTTATCAATGAACTACTGTTAACTAAAATAAAGCATTTGATGTGACCATCCTTTGCATTTATAGTAGCTTTTGCCCTAGATGCACTTGTGCATAGTTTTTCAGGTAGCTTTGCAGGTAGGTTACTTGAAACATCTTGGAGATGTTGAAACATTTCTTCTGGATTTAGTCTGTCTCAGTTTTCTGTTTCTTCATGTCATTCCAGAGACAGACTGGATGATGATGAGATCAGATGTCTGTGTGGAGCACTGGCTGTTGTCAGACTCCTTGTGCAAACAAAAATCTCACTAGATTATTACAATTAATGGCAAACAGAATGTAAACTGATATTTCCTACTGACACACTACAGCAAAAGATAGAAATAACTTACTTTAAACCATTTTTTAGCTGGTGAAAATACTAGTGGACTTTTGCACAGTACTGTATAGTTTCTTTATTCATATGTTACACATGGTTTTTTTAAAAAAAGTGTATGACTGTTGCAATCTTCACAGGCATTTTTTTAACATCTGTGTTTAAAACCAAATTGAAATTCGACAGTGGTCAAAACAAAATATTTTAAGAATTGTGTTCTGTTGGTTTCGTTTAGCCCCTTGCATTTGGGGCTGTTTTGTATAGAAGCCAGATTCCACCACTGAATAAAAAATAAAAAAATTCTCAGAATTGCCTGATATAAACTTGCAGTTTTGTGTTATACAGACAACATAGCGAGAGAAAAACTCACAATTCTGACTTTTTTTTTTTCTCGCAAATGCAAGTTTGTATCTCACAATTCTGACTTTTTCTCAGAATTGCATGATATAAACTCTCAGTTGTGAGTTATAAAACCAAAAGTGCAAGATAAAAATGTGCATTTCTGACTTTTGATATAAACTTGCAGTTTTGTGTTATACAGACGACATTGCGAGAGAAAAACTCACAATTCTGACTTTTTTTTTTCAGAATTGTGATAAACTCTCAATTGCGAGTTATAAAGCCAAAATTGTGAGATAAAAACAGGCAATTCTGACTTTTTTCGCAAATGGGAGTTTATATCTCACAATTCTGACTTTTTCTCAAAATTGCATGATATAAACTCTCAATTGTGAGTTATAAAGACAAAATTACAATTCTGACTTTTGATATAAACTTGCAGTTTTGTGTTATACAGACAAAATTGCGAGAGAAAAACTCACAATTCTGACTTTTTTTTTTCGCAAATACGAGTTTGTATCTCACAAACTCTTAATTGCGAGTTATAAAACCAATAGTGCAAAGTTGGCTTTATTTTTCAGAATTGCGACTTCATTTCTCAGAATTGTGAATTTATATATCACAATTCTGAATTTATTACTCGCAGTTGTGAATTGTGAGATAAAAAGTTGCAATTACCTTTTTTTTATTTTTTTTTATTTGTTAGTTAGTGGCAGAATTGTGCTTCTTTAGTTTTGACCCAGACAGATTTTTTTATTTATGTACGTCTCTTGCCCAGCCTTTGCAGCATTAAAAAAAAACTGATCGCTTTATTCATTTGAACCTAAACGTTTATGCAAGCAAAATGAAATTATGAACATTTATGTTGTTTCATTGTTTTGTTAGAAATAAATGTGTACGTTTCATAAATTTGGACTGTTTGAGCAAACATGAGTAATTTAATTAAATTCCATTCATTTGTAAACACTGGTAATTCTCAGATTATATATTCTTTTAAATATCAACTTAGATTCCACATCAGTAGTGTGGAACATTTTTAAAAAAGAATCAAACAATTTAAAAATGTTTTGCATGAAGTTGCTTAAAAGATACAATGTAGATTTATTTTTTAAACATCTTATATTTGCATTTTTTAATTAGGCTGTGATTGTTTTATAAAACAATGATTCTTTGGGTTCAAACTGACTGTGACTGTGAATGTGAAAACCGTATATAGATTTTGAATGCATTATGAGGGTAAAGCTACACAATATGCTAAACAAGGCTTTTTTTCTGTTTTCAGTTGACAACGTTTGTCTTGTAACAAATGGCGAACAGAATACAACTCAATTTCAGCTTGTTACGCCATCAGAAGTCCCATCGTCATGTGTACCTGATAAAACAGCAGCCCTGGATAAGCTCATAACGGAGGCATCGGTACCTTTGAGTGACGGAGGTGTAACAGCAACGCCAGGGGATTCACCCCAGTCTACAGCACCCCAGAGTCCTGAGCCCAAGTCCAGCGGATCCAACATGTCCACCTTGAAATGTGGGGAAAAGCGTCCAAGGGAATCAGACGAACACTCTGTTGCTTCTGTGAAGCGTCGTTTGAGACCATCGGAGGACTGCGAGGAAGAATGTAAGCAATAAACATCTGTAATGATTGTGTATTTAAGTTATTGCATGCCAATGCAAACAAATCTTCTCTTTCACAGGCGTACCAGACTACGACGAAAGATGTGCCGAGCTCTGGATCGATGGTGAAATGGCTGCTTGTGAGGCTTACGAATTATTAAAGTCAAGAAGGAACACTCAGCCCCCACATGCTGTTCGACAACACGTTAATAATGTTTCTGTCCGTCAGCCTCCTACGCAGAATGACATTGCACATATTGCTCGAGCTGAAGTCCTAGCCAGTTTTCAGTCCCTCACAAACTTGATTCGTTTGAGTATAGAATGGCGCAGAGCTGATTACATCGAGGTGATAAACGGACTTCGTGGACTCAATAGGAATGTCACGGGGGTGGCAAACGAACTCCGTAGTATGCGAACTGAACAAAGACAGGTGTTAGATGCAATCTCTCTTATGAATGAAAAAATGAACGTCATTCAGAGGTGTGTGTTAGACATGCACCAAGAGATGGTTACTAGAAAATGATGCGCCTGCTTATTATATAGGAATAGTGATGTGTTGAAGCCTTTTTGTAAAATCTTTTTCATATAATTGTATTGACGTGATTTTTTTTTTTTTTTTCATTTTAATGGTGTGCATGCTTGTTTTTAAAAGTCATTTTTGTGTGTTATTTTACTAGTTTTTAAATAAAGTTTCAAAGTGGTCCCTAAAAGACGTCACACTGATTTACATGACAGTCAGCCAAATATAGTTTTATGCAAAAGTTTGGGATCATTTGCATATTTGGATCTTTTCCAGCAGTGACTGTATGATTTAGAGATCCATCTTTTCACTGAGGACAACTGAGGGACTCATATGCAACTATTAAAAAAGGTTTAAACATTCACTGATTCTCCAGAAGGAAACATGATGCGTAAAGAGCTGGGGGGTGAAAACTTTTAAATTTGAAGATTGTGCTTAATTTGTCTTCCGGGAAACATGCAAGTATCTTCTGTTGCTTCCGAAGTGCAGTACTAAATGGAAAAATAATGATAGTCCAACAAGCTAAGAAAAATTTACACATCTTCATTCTGTTCAAAAGTTTTTACCCCCTGGCTCTTAATGCATCGTGTTTCCTTCTGGGGCATCAGTGAATGTTTGAACCTTTTTTTAATAGTTGTGTTTGACTCCCTCAGTTGTCCTCAGTGTGAAAAGATGGATCTCAAAATCACACAGTCACTGCTGGAAAGGGTTCAAGTATGCAAAAGATGTTAGTAAACTGAAGAATCTGCAGGACCTGGAGGATTTTTCTGAAGAACAGTGCTCAGTTTAACTGTTCAGAACAAACAAGGGACTCATGAACAACCATCACTAAACAAAAAAACAGTTGTAGATCATCTGGGTAACCACACACAGTATTAAGAACCAAGAGTTCCCAAACTTTTGAAGGGGTTATTTTAATAATTTCAGCTATTTTTGTATTTTTTGTAAACATCTTTTATGTAAAATGTCTTACTCAGGACTGTACTAAATAAAAACATATCATGCATTTTGTATGATCTCTCTTAATTTGTTCAAATTGCTCAAATTTTCACAGATTCTGCAAGGGGTTCCCAAAATTTTGCATAAAACTGTACTAAGCAGGATATTATTTTCCGAGTAATGCAGAACTGTTTCTGTCATGTGCTTTATTTCTGATCTGGTGATGCACTGTTTTGTGACTCCTCTTGAGATTAAAGTATCCCCTGCATCTCATACACTGGGGAGGCCGCTACCTGATTGGTTCCTATTTCTAAAGCCCACCCCCTCACCTATTCTTAACCATTAATGAGCTGCCAACCTAAACATTTTCTCCTAACAAAAAAAAAAAAAAAAAAAAAAAAACATTTTCTCCTAACAGGAAAATATGGAAGCCTTTTTCCACCACTGAATAAATGAAGAGTTCAGATGCAAAAACAGCTAAAAGCCATCTCAAGTCAAAAATGAGATAATGATACTGAGTGAATGCTCTCGACACATATTATACGTCCATCAAATACTTTTTTTTCAAACTTGCTAAAATAGCAGCCTCAGCCCAATCAGAAGTACCCGTACTTACATAGAAACCTATACATCTGAGCCTGATAAAAATGCATTTTTTTTTTAAGAAAGACATCAGATGGATTTAGCTGGTTATGCATCTGAATTCTTCAAATGTAGTTAACATCTCGCAATTATGACTTTTTTTTCTCAGAACTGTGATATAACCTCACAATTGCATGTTAGAAAGTCAGAATTGTGAGATATGAACTCAAAATGTAAAAAAATAGGTCAGAATTGTTGCTGATTTTCTATTTTCTGCAGAATTGGACTTTATAACTCAAGTTTATATCTCACAGTTCTGACTTTCTAACATGCAGTTGTAAGTTTATATCACAGTTCTGATAAAAAAAAAAGTCATAATTGCAGTAAGAAGTCAGGATTGTGAAATATTAACTAGTAATTCTGACTTCTTGCAATAATTCTCAACTCACAGTTGCAAGTTTATATCTCGTAAGTCTGAACTGCAGGATAAGAAGTCGCAATTATCTTTTTACAGGCTTCCATATAAAATACCTTTTTTTTCGGGTCAAAATACCAAGGCAATCACAAGGTAAAACTCCAAAATGCTGATTATGTAGGCAATTCATTGCTGCTCGCCGGTCTCGACTCCCACGAAGAGCTCTGGAAGGATAAAAGGAGGAGTGACGACAGTGGAAGACGAGAGAGGACCGGGCCTCGACTTTATTTTGTGTTTTGTGTGTGGCAGTCGTCCGTGAGGGGCAGCCGCTTTACTTTTGTGCTTGTTTTTTTTATTATTAAAGTGTTTATGTTTGCTGGTTCCCATCTGCTTCTTCCTGTTCTACGAACTATTACAATAAAATATTTATTTGCTATATATATGCACTTTATATATATGCATTTTTAAGGTAGCTTCGCATATGTCACCAGTACATTAGGACAATTGTTTTACACAAGTTTTCACCAGACATAAATCCTAAATATGCAACATATGAACATTATAAAGCCAGGTTTAAAATTTCAATTGCTTAATTTTGTTGACATTTGAATGGCTTTTATCTTTTTATCACTCCACCTGCCTGTTCTTTATTGTTTATCTCACTGTAGAAGTATGTGTAGTATGTTCTAAAATCTCACGCTGAAATATCAAACAGAATTATCTATAGGGTGTGGTGTAGCAATTTTTCCCACTGTAATAGCTTTAACCGTAAATCAGGAGTGTTGTCATGTGTAGCCTATAAACAGGTAAAGTGGCCAGCTTTGTGCTTTAAGAATGATTTGTCTTCATGACTTTATTTATTTAGGACTTCGGTTTTTAGAACAGTGCCTCGCCTCTCTTCTAAATATAGGCTACATGGTTACACAAGATTTAAGGTGGTTAAGGTGGTTTTGTATACGATGTTCCTCACACATTCAGCGATAAACAGCAATAACTCCAAAACGACACAACAAGCTTCGTTTCCATTATTTTCAATAGATATAATGAGCACAGGTCTGCAAAAGCCGTCTCAGTGTCAGTGACGTCAAGATGTAGACCTACTTTCACCTTTCAGAATGTAAGGTAATGTTCAAAATGTTACTAGTAAGAGAGAGTGGGGTAAGTTGACCCAGCCCCTGTATCTTGGCAGCTGTCATGTGACTGTGTCTTTTAGAATCACACATCATTTCTGACATACTGTGAAAAAGAGAACGCATGGGAGGAGTGGAAGGCACCCATTTACTATAAAAACAGTTTTTGGCTTGTCAAAGCAAAACTTACTGCTGTTACATCAAAGCAAATGTATCCAGGTCTTAACATATTTACAATGCAAACTGGTGATTTAGCAACATAAAACCATGCAAATCGTTTAGCTAAATATTAGCCTGAATTGGTAAGCTAGATCGTTTTTTCCAAAATGCCATGGGGCAAAGTGAGCCAGTACTTTAACTTACCCCACCATAAGGCACTGAAGTTAAGTTAAAAATCTGAAGTATAAACTGGAAGGTTTGGACAATTGCATCACATCCTTCTCTGAGAACCAGAAAGTGCTTTTAACTACATTATAATCATATATATCTTTCCACCTATAGTCACTAATGGCCGGTTAAACGTTGCAATAAAATGTTTATCAGTTTCAGTGACATTCATTCCCTCATTCTAATTCAGTTTTTATCTACGTTTACTGAACAAACTCTCTGTTTAGTCTGTTTTTGGTTTTCAACATGTTCTTTCAGAAATGCAAACAATTCAAGATTGAAAACGAAACGTTATTTAATATATGGCTTGAAAAGAGAACCCTTTGTCCTAGACACATTCAGATTATTTAAAATTACAGGAAACATCATAGTATTAGTAGGAAAGCTATTAGGTTTTTTCCTTGTTGGCACTGCACACAACACATAAAATGAGAAGAATGCACCAGAAACAAGGAGAACCTGAATCTCAGCGTACATTTAATATTTTAGGTCATTCATAAGAGTTCATTTAATAATATTGATTTACAGTAATAACTTTCTTGTGCCATTTAAGTCCAATCGCAGATTTCTTTCATCTGTTAATACATCAGTCTTGAAGACCCTGCATATTTTGTTTGTCTGTAATGTCAGTTTATTTAGAGCTGAACTGTCAGGTTTCCTATTGGTCACAATTTTCCTCGTCAATGAGTTGTGAAACTGGTTGTACTACTGTTACGATGTAGGTGGCGGGTTTATAAATACAACCTGTGCCGACTGTCACTTAAAAGCTTTCCGTGATTTCAGTCAAAAGCTTGTGCTTGCTTATCATCATGAAGTCGAATCTACCTTATTATTCAAAGAGGACATGTGGTGTTCTTTCATCCATGACTCGCGCCCTGCGCAGCCGAAACACAAAACCGTGGTTTTGCAGATCTTTTATGGCTGCGTGTGTTTGCTTTATCTACTGGAATGTGCTGGCATCTGGGGATTGGAGCGTAACATTTTACAGGTAGGTCCAGACAGGCTTTCATCCAGATCAGCGTTATTCTTGTACACTAAAACTATAGGATGAAATTTTCATCACATTGCAAAAACCAGGTGACCAGATTTCTGAAATGAAACAGGGTTGTCTGGTCACCCTGTAAAAGGTTGCTAGCCTATGCACACTTTAGGCCAGGGTTTCTCAACTTTGGCCCTCGAGGTCCACTTTCCTGCAGAGTTTAACTCCAACCTTGATTAAACTCACCTGCTAGTAACGTTCTTGAAGACCTTGATTAATCTTGTTCAGGTGTGTTTGTTTAGGGTTAAAGCTGAACTCTGCAGGAAAGTGGACCTCAAGGGCCAGAGTTGAGAACCCTGGCTTTAGTATGTGATTTTAAACTACTAATATAGTACAACTTTCTGTTATATCTGACCCAAAATAGGCCTAAAACACAATGACAGAACACTCTTTAGTCTTAACTGTGCTACATTTCTGCAGTTATTTGTTCCTTTGTAATTCACATCTCACGTTAATGAGATAACCTGAGTTTAAGCAAATTTTGTGCATGCCGTGACCATACGTGTCTTTTATGTAAATACAAGTTCTTACTGTCACGCAGCTTTGGTTCTTTGTATCCTTCCCATGACAGTCTACAACAGGTGCATTCATATTTTCATGATTGTTATCCATTTGAAATGCAAATGAGAGTGACATCATTCAAGGTCATGTTAATCATAGTAGCTAGGCTTAAAAATAAACCTTGTCTATTTCTTCCTGTAACAACTAAAGCATGAAGGAAAATACAAAAAGATAAATATGCATTCATACGTGCATGGATACTATACATACACAGGCTAAAACGAAATGGTACAGTTTTTCTAAATTAAACTATACGTATCAAAACCATTACTGCTGAAAATCTACAATATTACTGAAAAAGTACTACAGTATTTTTTTTTAGGAAACTGTTTAAGAAACTTCTTGATCAACTCTTCTTTTTACTTGCATAACAAAAAGTCATTCTTTTAAAACTCTGTGTGAACTGTGCTGCATACATTGTTACAATTAACAAATAACCTTTTTTCTATCCTGTACAACACCAAACACTATGAATACTAAATATTCTCAGCTAAAGAATGTTTTATAATAATTTTCACAGTGCTGGGGCCCATTTTTTTTATAATCTCTCCTTGTGACCCACAAATCCACTGATTGACCCTGATCTTTTCAAAGAGAGAGTGAGTTGTTTGATTGACAGCTAATTTTAGTATAATAATATAATTAAAATATAATATCAGTTTTAATCCCTGATTTGATTTCAATCTGAAATTTTGATTATTGCCTCGAGGCAAAGGTGTTGACACACAGAAACCAATAACATGCAAACTTTCATTTTAACTGCATACCAGTTGTTACCATGTACTATTTCCTGATAGTCCAAACCTCAAATATGCATGATGCAGTGCAAAGTGCGTAGTTAACATTCTGAATGTATTTGTTACTTTGTTAGGACAAACTTAAGTATAAATATGACATTGTCATATTATATCATTAAACATACCATTGCTGGGTCCCAAATAATTTTGCTAGTCTAATGTGTCTAGTGTGACTTTAACCAGGGTTCAGACACATTTCATTAAAATTTCGAGAAGGTTGATTTTGTAAGACAAATTTCAGATTGAATAAAGTTGCAGGCAGCGTTGAAAGGGCCCTCGCACCTCAGCTTACAACCACTAGCGAACCACTGGGAAAATAGCGAACGGTGAGCAATATGCATTTAAAGTGGTAAATATAGAAGGAATATGTCCAAGTCATTTACATGTGCCAAACTTTCTGATTCCAGGTGGTGGCGCTATGACTAGAACTGAATATTGGGAACTTTTTTGTAGATATTGGTGTGTTACATGTACATGTAATGTACATTACGTGTACATGTTACATGTACTGAATTTCGTACATGTATGTGAAACATAGCACGATGGCCATTTCGCTGAAATTTTTAGGTGGCGCTATCGAGCCATTTTGCCACACCCACTTTTGAAACCCATATCAGATGTACATTCTCACCACTTTTGGTGTGTGTGTGCAAAGTTTCGTGAGTTTTCGAGCATGTTTATGACCTCAAAAAAGCAATTCATTTTGGATAAGAAGAATTTGAGCAATTCCAATAGGGTCCTCGCACCACCAGTGCTCAGGCCCTAATAATAAGCAAATTTCAATAATCGACAGTGCACATTTGAACCTTTAATTAAATTCTACTGTTTGTCTAAATGTGCTGAAATTCAGGGGAAATTATTTTATGCTATTAACACTTTATTGGGAAATTAAAGGGTTTTTGTAGGCAAGGGTTAATGCGTTATGGTATAATATTTAAGGGTTAATGGGGTATGTTACATATGTAACATAAGGGTCAGTAGGGTTTCATATAATATGTAAGGATTAATGGTGTACAATATTGTATGTAAGGGTTGATGGGATGTGGTATAATATGTAAGGGTTAATGAGGTATGGTATGATATGTAATGGTTAATAGGTTATATGGTACAGTATATAAGGGTTAATGGGCTATTTTCCAGTATGTAAGGGTTAATGAAGTATCGTATGGTATGTAAGGGTTAATGGGATATGGCACAGTATGTGAGGGTTAATGAGGTATCGTGTAATAAGAAAGGTTTAATGGGGTATGGCATGATATGCAAGGATTAATAGGTTATTTACTGTATGAAAGGGTTAATGGGGTATGGTTTCATGTAAGGGTCAGTGGGGTATTGCACAGTATATAAGGGTTAATGGGGTATAGTATCATGTGTAAGGGTTAATGGGTTGTTGTACAGTATGTAAGGGTTAATGGGTTATTGTACATATGTAAGGGTAATAGGTTATTGTATGGTATGTAAGGGTTAATGGGGTATGGTATCATATATAAGGGTTAATGGGTTATTGTACATATTTAAGGGTTAATGGGCTATTGTACAGTATGTAAGGGTTAATGGGGTGTGGCACAGTATGTAAGGGTTAATGGGTTATTGTATGTATGTAAGGGTTAATGGGTTATTGTACGGTATGTACGGGTTAATGGGTTATTGTACAGTATGTAAGGGTTAATGGGCTATTGTACAGTATGTAAGGGTTAATGGGGTGTGGCACAGTATGTAAGGGTTAATGGGCTATTGTACGTATGTAAGGGTTAATGGGTTATTGTACGTATGTAAGGGTTAATGGGTTATTGTACATATGTAAGGGTTAATGGGGTAGGGTATCATATGTAAGGGTTAATGGATTATTGTACAGTATGTAAGGGTTACTGGGGTACGCTATCACATGCAAGGGTTAATGGGTTATTGTACGTATGTAAGGGTTAATGGGTTATTGTACGGTATGTAAGCGTTAATGGGGTGTGGCACAGTATGTAAGGGTTAATGGGTTATTGTACATATGTAAGGGTTAATGGGTTATTGTATGGTATGTAAGGGTTAATGGGGTATGGTATCATATGTAAGGGTTAATGGGTTATTGTACAGTATGTAAGGGTTACTGGGGTATTGTACAGTATGCAAGGGTTAATGGGGTATGCTATCATATGTAAGGGTTAATGGGTTATTGTACAGTATGTAAGGGTTACTGGGGTATTGTACAGTATGTAAGGGTTAAAGGAGTATGCTATCATATGTAAGGGTTAATGGGTTATTGTACAGTATGTAAGGGTTACTGGGGTATTGTACAGTATGTTAGGGTTAATGGGTTATTGTACAGTATGTAAGGGTTACTGGGGTATTGTACAGTATGTTAGGGTTAATTTCACGCTGATGCTTTAGTTTTTGTAAGTTTCCGTATTTTCTGTATATTGCTTACCCTTGTTTCCTATATACTGCTTCACACCCTCTTCCTCTCTTGTTAGAGAACTCATTTCACTTATGTTTGGATTTGCTTTGCTCTGCAGGGATGCATTCGAGGCTGAAGTAAGCTGGATTGTAAACGATACAGCTGAAGAGAAGGTGAGCCAAATATATGTGCTAAAACATGGCCTAAAGCTAGCAAGTGCATAACAGTGAATGATTAAACCTGTCAGTCTATCTCCATTCTTTATTTAGGCAGTGCCAGCCTGCTCCTTGAGACATATCATAAAGAAAGAAGACAGTCTGAAAAAACAGTTTAGCTTCTTGGTGCCTGTTCTACAGTGGCGTGATTCTTTTATTAGCTCACATTGGGAAAAGCTCCAGAATGAGCCGTTACCGTATGGCTGGAAGGACCAGCCTTTCCATGGTAAATCGTCACAACAGTCACTGTAAACACTAGCACTGCAAACAAAGAAAAAAAAACCCATTAAAGCTCTCAAAACCTTTTTTGTTTCCTTCTTGTAAAACAGAAATAGGAAAGACACTTTATCTGCTTTCACATCCTGGCAACAGTCATCTGTTTGAGCGGAAAACGGCAGATACCTGTGTGCGTTGCGCTGTGGTGGGAAATGGAGGTATTCTGAATGGATCCAGGCAGGGGAAAGCCATTGATAGTCACGATTATGTTTTCAGGTTTGTGCATTCTGTAAGAAAAATCCAATATACCAAACCAAATGTTGATAGAATTTTCATTTTTGGGTGAACTATCCCTTTAAGCTGAAGTGTCAGCACAATCATGACACTAATGATAATCAGCAATGTTTATAGGGTAAATGGGGCAGTAATCCGAGGCTTTGAGGATGATGTTGGAACAAGGACATCCTTTTATGGCTTCACCACTAACTCTCTCAAAAACTCACTTATTGCTTATTATCAAGAGGGCTTCCACAAAGTTCCACGTGACCCGGTGAGTGACCCTCTCATTCACAAGTTAGGAATTATTCTAAGCTTTCAGTTGTCATTTGTTGCCATCTGCTGGCCTGCCGATGAACTTCAGTGAAATCTTTGATGTCACAGGGCATTGGATATATTTTTATTCCTTCCCAAACTCGAGACTATGTGATGCTGGCAGCTGCCATCCAGGGTGTGTCTGTACCCTCGGGACCTGATGAAGGTGACAGGTGGGTTTAAGATGCCTACAAGTTGTTATTCATTTACATAACATGGAGTGCCATTTTTTATTGTTATTGTAATCATTTAAGAGGTATATGCTAATATAATATGTGTATATAACATATGTACTAATAATAAACTTAGAGAACATCCAGCATTCAATTAATTTTTTTGTAAAATATGCAATTCTACTTACAATATAAGCTCAATAAATATAAATGAAATATAAATAATATAATTAATAGGCTGAATTTCTTAACATTTTAAACCATTTGTGCTTTCTTAAATTCAAATAATTATTTTGCATTCTGTTTGCTGATGAAATTCAACTGCATTACATTGGAATTCTAAAATGCATTCTAGAAGTTTGAGTTTTTATTTTAATAGTACTTTAACTTATGGATTTTGCATAGTAACGACTGAATTTATTTAATTTATATTCATTAAAACAGATCCTCACAACTTTTTGTATATAATCCTGAACCACATCAGTTTAAGATGATCCATCCAACCTTCATTCAATATGTGACTCAAAGGTGAGAGCATTTTCCACACTTAAGTTTACACACATCATTTTGTCACATTCTGTTCTCTCCCTTAAAGGAGAAGTCCACTTCCAGAACAACAATTCACAAATAATTTACTCACCCCCTTGTCATCCAAGACATTCATGTCTTTCTTTCTTCAGTCGTAAAGAAATTATGGTTTTTGAGGAAAGCATTTCAGGATTTTTCTTCATATAATGGACTTCATTGGTGCCCTGATTTTCAACTTCCAAAATGTAGTTTAAATGCAGCTTCAAAGGGCTCTAAATGATCCCAGCCGAGGAAGGGTCATTTTTTTTTCGGAAAATAAAAATTTGTATACTTTTTAAGCACAAAAGCTTGTGTAGCACAGGCTCTGGGATGCACGTTTGCGTACTATTTAATCACATCGAAAGGTCACGCTGAACGTATGTGGAACCACAGACCCAGTGTTTACAAAGCGAACGCGCAAAGAAAGTGCAAGTAAGTCAAACGCTGTTTACAAACAAAAAGGTGCAACGATGTCGGACGATTCTGAAGTTGTAGGAGAAAATTAGATGGAGTTTTTCGCCATTTTCTACCTTTTTAGCTGGAGTACACAGACAGTGAGCTTAGACTTGATTCATAGTAGTGATGGGAAGTTCGGATCATTTTACCGACTCGGACATTTGAGTCTCGTTCAGCAAATTTTTTTAGAGTCATTTCGTTTATTTTAGCAAAATATAATTAAAATGTTGTTACTTCCCTAAAACATCTACTGCTTACACAAACTTTTGAGTCATTCTGATCATCACGTGACAGTCCCATAAGCTCAACCAATGCAGTGTGAGCCGGAAAAAGATTAGTTTATCTCTCGAGTCTTCGGGGCAGCTGAAGCTGCATTTAAGCTACATCTTGGAAGTTCAAAATCAGGGCACCAACGAAGTCCATTATATGAAGAAAAATCCTGAAATGCTTTCCTCAAAAAACATAATTTCTTTACGACTGAAGACAGAAAGACACGTACATCTTGGGGGTGAGTAAATTATTTGTAAATTGTTGTTCTGGAAGTGGACTTCTCCTTTAATATAATGCCATGGTATTATTGATTGACAGGTTCCTGAAATCCCCACAGCTGGAGCAATACAGAGATTTGTACATGCCCAGCACGGGTGCACTGATGCTTTTGGCTGCTTTACACACTTGTGACCAGGTCAACAAACCTCCAGTGTTTCCTTTTTTTTTTTTTATCATTGAAATTCTTATTAATAAAAGCTTTTTATTTGTTGTTGGAATGGCCCCAAAACCTTCTTGTCCAGCTGTTGTTAAATAGATGTTGTGCATGCTGGGTCTTCCCTCAGGTCTCTGCATATGGCTTTATCACAGAAAATTACGAAGACTTCTCAGACCATTACTATGACAAGGAGATTAAGCCTCTGGTCTTTTATGCCAACCATGACATGGAGATGGAGGGTCGTCTGTGGAAGCAGCTGCACTCTCAAAATGTCTTGCGGCTATACCAGAGACAAAAAAGGACATGATATCACTTCAGTGAATGGGACAAGACAGGTAACAAGACTGCATAGTGAAATTCCCAGAGCAGTATTTCTCCTGCAACCTTTATAGGGAACATCATTGAGAAGGCTGTTTTTGTCTCAATTACTAATCCTCTTGGTTAATAGATTAAAAAAGCGATTACTTTCTATTGTGTATATATGTTTCCAATAATACAGAACGATTCTGACATTTGACTACACTTTGTAACAAAGAATCAGCAGATTGGGATTCATGTGTGCTAAAAGCCAAGGCAAAATAAAGATGTGGTGAAAAAACAGGCACCATTTCAGAACAGGAAGCAAACAATACAAGAAATATCCAGGCAGACGAGGCAAAAACAATAATCAGGCTCCAAGGGGTCGTAACTGTCCAGTATCAGACATAGGCAAGGCAAATAATAACAGAATAACGCTAAGAATTGTAGGCAGAGCAAAACTTCACAAGGAGGCTGTAGAGGTGAGCTGTTTCAGCTCCATGGGTTTATGGGAAATGTAGTCTGGGGAGATAATAGTCAAAACTCTGGTGAAGGAGCCCTCTGGTGGTGATCGGGAGAATCTAGAGAGGCTAAATTCCTGACACACTTGCAGTCGGATGATTGGAGCTTGGAAATATATATTTTTAATATTTTTGAAAGCCACATTTATTTGATCCAAAATACTATAAAAACAGAAATACTGTGAAATATTATTACAATTTGAATGAACTGTTTTCTAGTTAGTATTTGAATTTTCAACATCATTACTCCAGTCTTCAAGGACACATGATTCTTCACACATCTATATAATATTGCTGATTCACTGCTCAAGAAATATTTCTTATTATTAATGTTGAAAACAGTTGTGCCGCTTCATATTTTTATGGAAACCATACACAACCTTTTAAAAGTTGTACACTACCAGTCAAAAGTTTTTGAACAGTAAGATTTTTAATGTTTTCTAAAGACATCTCACCAAGCATACAGTTATTTGATCCAAAACACAGCAAAAACAGTAACGTTTTGAAATATTTTTGCTATTTAAAATGTAATTTATTCCTGCGATTGCAAAGCTGAATTTTTAGCATCATTACTCCAGTCAAATGATCCTTTAGAAATCATTCTAATATGCTGATCCGCTGTTAAAAAAACATTTATTTTTAGTATTATTGTGTTGAAAACAGCTGAGTAAAATTTTTTCAGGTTTCTTTGCACAGCATTTATCTGATATAGAAATCTTTTGTAACATTATAAATGTCTTTATCATCACTTTTGATCAATTTAAAGCATCCTTGCTAAATAAAAGTATTCATTTCTATAATTTCTCAACCAAAAAAATAAAAAAAACCTTACTCCAAGCTTTTGAATGGTATAGTATAATGTTACAAAAGCTTTTTATTTTAGATAAATGCTGACCTTTGGATTTTATTTGTCAAAGAATCCTGAAGAAAATGTGCTCTTTTAAATATTGATGACAATAATAATAAAAATATGTTTCTTCATATCATCAGCATATTAGAATAATTTCTGAAGGATCATATATTTTAAAATATATTCAAATAGAAAGCGGTTATTTTAAATAGTAAAAATATTTCAAAATTGCACTGTTTTTGCTGTACTTTGGATCAAATAAAAGCAGGCTTGGTGAGCAGAAGAGACTAATTTAAAACACATTAAAAATGTTAGTGTTCAAAAACTTTTGACTGGTAGAGTATGCCACTCTTAAGGGTGAATGATGACAAAAAGTTTTGAAGGGAGCTGTTGCCAAATATGTCACAATGATGGGCTTGCAAAACTTGATGGCACTTTATTATGTTGTCAAAATATCCTTTGTGGAGTGAATCTGCTTGCCTATCTTAGTCTATAAAAAACCTTCAAAAGAAAATAAACTGTTTTTTGCTCTAAGGTACTGTGTTTTAGCTTGTGATCACTGTGATAGTGACATTAACTGCTTTATTTAAACATGCCCCAGGTGTGCAACATCTGTTTGTGGGATATCCGGAAGGTGATAGCAGCCCCTGATCCTTTGATCACAGCGCGCCCTTATCTTTGTGGGAGCAGGTGAAGGGATGCAGAACCACAAGCCTTATTCTCTGGTTTTCACCTGGTTTTCCACAGCACACAGTCTCATTCAGACACTTGTCTTAGCCATATTCACTATCCTGTTCCAGATGACTTCATTTGAGAGGAGACAGGAAGCACTTTGATCTGTGGCTGAAGAAAGAGACTTCCAGATCACAGTGTTTGTGTGCACATGCAAGTTTAAGCATATAAATGAGCCCATGGATGGTTTAACTTCTTCAGGCTTCCTCAGTACACTGTACAAAAACATTGAGTTCAATTAGCTTTAAGTTACTACATGACAGCATACAACAAGTGAACGCATAAACTTAGTCTTTTCATAAACTTAAAAGAAAGACTAAATTACAAATGAGATCACTAAATAGCAATGAGGAGCAAATGGACATTAGTTCTCATATTTCTCTCTGCTTCTTATATTTAATTTCACATGCGTCTCCTTTAGAGTCTCAAGAGGAATCTCAGCAATGTCTCAAACCATGCTCGCATTTGCCAGGATACTAATGTCTGAAATCAGCTTGAAGATCAAAATGGCTATGTTTCCATCCAAGCTGCCAATGTCTGCTCAAAATTAGAATATCACACAAAGCATTTAATAATTTTATTTCTCTGTCCAAAAAAATGGACAAAAAAGTAATCTAAAAATGAAAATAATTAAATTAACATTTAAATTAATATTTTTTAACATCACAGAATCTGGTAGCTCTTTCAGTTAACAACTACGGCACTTTTTTATGCCACTCTTAATGTATCATGTCAATGGTTGTCTTATTTGTATTCATGTATTCATATATTTATTAATTTCATATGTTGGTTGTTAAAATGATCTTATTGTTGTAATAAATGTTTTTATTTTTCATATTCTTCAACTTTTTGTCCATTTATCATTTTGTATCTCATGCATACAGACAGTTGAGGTCAGAAGTTTACATACACCTTGCAGAATCTGCAAAATGTTTGTAATTTTACCAAAATAAGAGGGTTAATACAAAATGCATGTTATTTTTTTATTTACTACAGACCTGAATAAGATATATCACATAAAAGATGTTTACATATATCTAATTTATAAAAATGACCCCGTTCAAAAGTTTACATCCCCTTGATTCTTAATACTGTGTTGTTACCTGAATGATCCACAGTTTTTTTGTTTGTTTGTTTAGTGATAGTTGTTCATGAGTCCCTTGTTTGTCCTAAACATTTAAAATGCCTGCTGCTCTTCAGAAAAATCCTTCAGGTCCTACAAATTCTGTGTTTTTTTAGCATTTTTGTGTATTTGAACCCTTTCCAACAATGACTGTATGATTTTGAGATCCATCTTTTTACACTGAGGACAACTGAGGGACTCATACGCAACTATTACAAAAGGTTCAAACACTCACTGATGCTCCAGAAGGAAAACGATGCATTAAGAGCCAAGGGTGTAAACTTTTGAACACAATGAAGATGTGTACATTTTTCTTATTTTGCCTAAATATCACATTTTTTTAATTTAGTACTTTAACTTAGTAAAGCTACAGAAGATACTTACATGTTTCCCTAAAGACAAAATAAGTTAAATTTACACTGATTTTTCATCCCCAGGCTTTTAATGCATCGTTTTCCCATCTGAAGCATCAGTGAGCATCAGTTTGTGGGACCTGAAGAATTTTTCTGAAGAACAGCGGGCAGTTTAACTATTCAGGACAAACAAGGGACTCATGAACAACTATAAAAAATAAATAAATAAATAAACACAGCTGTGGATCATTTAAGTAACAAAATGGTATTAAGAATCAAATGTATGTAAACATTTGATGGGGATAATTTTTATAAATTCAACTATTATTTTCTCTTGTGGACTATATATAAATGTCTTTTATGTGAAATATAGATCAGTACTAAATAAAAACAACATGCATTTTATATGATTCCTCTTATTTTCTTATTTTCCTCTTATTCCTCTTATTTATTTGCTAAAATAATTAACATTTTGCAGATTTTGAAAGGTGTATGTTGCTAATTTACTAGTGCTATAGATACATATAGTGCTATTTGTGTATATAATTAATTTTATTTACCAAATTCACCATTCATTGTGATCAAACACTTTTTAAAATCTGATTAATATTATTATTTTTATATTTGTTGTTGTAGTTGTTGTTTATTTATTTTAAATAACTACTATACTATACATCATCAAAAGCCTATATCAGATAAGATGAGGCTGAAGGAGCGCCAGAGCAGCGGATGGGTCCCAGAGGGCGGCAGAGCGGCACAGCTGCCGCTGAGCGGGCGGCAGAGCTGCTCCCTCCCACTGGGAGGGCCGACCCGCACTGGAGCTGCTCTGCCGCTCGACTCCACTCACTACTGGAGCTCCCAAAACACGCACATGCAAATCGCAGCCGACGCTCAGTTTGGAGTTTATCGAGACGGACTGCCGAGAAAATAACTTATGAAAGACTTAAGCGCGAGGAGCAGCGGTCCAGAGTGTTTACACTTACAGCGAAGTGTGTTTATCGACTAAGAGTTGACTAAAGGTGACTTTGAGTTCGTTGTTGTTGTTGAAGTGTCTGGACTGGAGAGAGTGAACGAACGACCGATCCTGGACCCGCTGTTATGGCAGTGAAAATGAATACTTTACACTAATTTAATGGTAAGTGTGTTCATCATAATTAACGGAGAAGTATTACTGGGGCTAAATAATGGAATAAAGTCTAAGAATATTGTGAAAAATATTGTGTATTTTTGTTAGTTTGTATTTAAATCGATATTATGCTTAACAAATGTGATACTTAAACGAATTATGGTTTCATTTTCTAGTTCTACTAATTAGAGTTTCTGAGAAAACAATTATTGTTTACATTGAAAATAGTAATTAAAGTGTAGGAAGCTTTATTTATTTATTTTTTAATAACAGCGGCGGCTAATACAAACTTCAGCTGTAGTGACTAAACTTGATATTTTGGCGGACACTCTAGTTACCATGGTGATTTTTTTTTTGTAAGGACCTCTGCAGATACACTTAAAATCTCCCAAAACTATATCAGCTATACAAACTGATCAGTCTGCTGTTGACTAACAGGCATTTATTGTCTGGTTTATGGCTGTATGGGTGTTATGAAGAAATATGATATATCATTGTTTGTTTATTTTGGCACACACGTGATGTCTGCGTTTGGAGACACTAACTTATGGGGTTGGGTTGTGTAGTAAATGTCTAGGTTTGTAACCTTAAGAATATAGCTGTAAACCTCACATCACCATTGCATCCTTGATCAACCTTAGGTTACTCCAGGACTGATCCTGTAGGTGTTCAGAAATGTCTGTTTAGCACAAGGAGGTCTATAATACTTGCAGGAAGCATCTATTAGCATCCCCATTCATCTCAATAGAGGTTACTTACTGTCAAACACAGCCCTAAAAGTATGCAACCCCAATCCGTCACGTTTGCTCAGTTCCTGATTTTGCTTTTTGTCACATACTCTTAAAAATAAAGGTGCTAAAAAGGGGGTTTGCAGCAGTTGCATAGAAGCAGTATTTTTGTGCCATAGAAGAACCTTTGGTGCATTTGGAAGATTCCAAAATCTTAAAAGTTCTTATGGAACCATGAATGCCTAGAACTGTTATTTTTAAGAATGCAGTCATCTGAGCCAAAAAAGCCATGAGACTGATCATTCTAAAAGTGCAAGAAAATAACATCATGTCAGCACTAATGGACTAATGGCACAAATGGCAAGAACGCACACAGTTCCAAACCCAAAAGACTGTCCTGAGCTGTGATTTCCACGTAGGGCACTTCAAAACATCAGTCACTGGCAAAACATTTCTTATAGGAGAATAAAATATTTGATTTATATGTTGCTTGCCAGTAGAATGGAGTAGTTACAGCATCTACTGTACCATCCAAACCTTGATCCCTTGGTTTTAAGATGGTCATGATGGTTGATTAGTGAGTGTGACTAGTTGAGATTTTATTTTTAGCCATGGTGCTTTAATTAGCGTCCTGATAGTGTTCTTTTAATTTAGGAGACGTTCTATCCTCTCAGAGAAGTTGCATCTTTAAGTTGATTTCTTTTAAAGCACTACAACTACGGCCATACACGTTCAGATGGACATTTTTGGCACCTGCATTTTTCGAGTTTCCCGTCAGTTTTTAAAAATGTGTCAAGTTAAAAATTGTCCAGCTTTGAAATGTAAATGTCCTCTAAAAAACACATCTAACAAGAATCAGGTTACCCATAAAACAGCCTAAACATTACAGAGTTTCATATAGACTGATATAGGGCTTCTAAAATGATTAATCATGACTAGAACTCTCAAACGATTAATTGCGATTAATCACATCCAAAACAAAAGTTTATGTTTACATATTATGTACGCATACTGTGTATATTTATTACATACATGTGTATATATATATATATATATTGGAAAAATATGTTCGATTTATATATAAAATGTTTCTATTTATATATATATAATCTAAATTATATACACATATAAATGTATAAATATTTTCTAAAATGAATACTATTAAATGTGTGTCTTTTATTTTGGGTGTGATTATTCGTGATTAATTGTTTGACAGCCCTAATTGTGATTAATTGAATCCAAAGTAAAAGTTTTTTATTTACGTAATATATGTGTGTGTACTGTGTATATTAATTATGTATAAATACACACACATGCATGTATATTTTTCAGAAAAAAATAGTTTATATATTAAAAATATTTATAAATAATATTAATTATAGGAATATAAATATATACATGTAAATACATGTAAATATTTTTTAAATATATACTGTTTGTGTGTTTATTTATATACACATAATAAATATATACAGTATACACACATATAATATGTAGACAAAATCACGATTAATCATTTGACAGCACTAGTATATATAAATACATACATACATATATATATGTATATAAATTATATATATATATATATTTTATTTATAAATATATCTTTTTTTACAAATATACATGCAAGTATTTATACATAATATATATATATTGGTAGTACTTATACGTAGTACTCACTCATACATTATGTAAACAGAAACTTTTATTTTGGAAGTGATTAATCACGATTATTCATTTGACAGCCATAGACTTATAATGTGTAATGTCATGTCGGAAAAATTGTATTTACCAGTTAAATGCACATAAACACCACGACAAAGATGTAATTATGATGGGAAACTCTAATTTTTCTTTGAGCCTAGAAAATATTGAGAAAATATCACAGACACAATGGAAGTCTCTCTTGTATTTATGGTAAATCTGTTGAAATATAATGTTTTTTTTTCATTTACAATAAAAGTTGCATGTACAAAATACAATAGTATTGTACAATCACATTAGCAATAATGGTTCAGTATACAGCACCTTCAGAAACAAAGTAAAAACAAAGCAAAAATGCATCTAATGTGCATTTTGTATTTATAATTTTGCTGAAGTAGAGTTTGAAAATCTTGCTGTGTTCTTGCAGAGAACCTACATTGTCGTCTTGCTACGACCAAAGTGATTTGAACGCACCTGACGTTGTAATTACCACTTCCCTCATAAGTACAAACTTCCCAGAAGTACTTGAGAAAGCCATGATTAGCAGCCCATATTTTTTACATCCCTGAAATTAAAATGGTTTGTAAACCTGAGGACCAGTTACTGGGTTTGTCTAACCGTTATTCCTGTTTGTGAATTATTTTCGTCAGTCAAAGCAGTTCATTCCACGTTCACATTCACCTGTCCTGTTCCTCCTGTGGCTTTCCTCACAATAAAGCACATGCTCATAAAGTTCAACCAAAAACATCATAAAGCTATCATAACAGCACTCCACCCTGGCCCAAAAACTCACACGTTGGTTTGGCAACAAAGCGGCAGCACGTTAAGACTATTGGCCCTGAGGAAAACGAAAGAGGACGTGATTACAGCTATTGAGAGCGACAGCTTTGCTTACTCTCTCAGAATCTTTTGGGCGTGTAGAGAAGGCAAGACCGTGCAGCGTTATATAATGGAAGAGTGATTATGAGATGGCCGTGTGGTGCTCATTTAATGCTCGTGCTGTGACAGAGACACCGGGCAGCCTGACTGCTGAATATGGAGTTGCCATGTGCTGCGCTGCATATGGTTATTGTTGTTTTTTTTTTTCATTTCTTTTCCTTTACTGACCACACTTACTGTTAAGCCTGTGATTTTATTTTATTTTATTTTTTTGCTTTGACAGCAAGTATATATGAGCCATCAAGACTTTTTTTAAACATGTTTCTTTTGGCTTGTTTGAATGTTATTTGAGACTACCAGCGTCAGCAGGTTTTTAAATAGTGATGTTAAGGCAATTACTACTACTACTACAGCTGCTCATATTTGGGGTTAGGCATGTAAACGCAGATATGAATGCTTGGCCAACACATTTTTAAAAGTGCAGTCACATGCTTAAAGGGATAGTTTACCCAAAAATGAATTACTCACCCTCATGTCGTTCCAAAACCCGTAAGACCTTCATTCATCTTCAGAACACAAATTAAGATATCTTTAATGAAATCCGAGAGCTTGCTGACCCTGCATAGACAGCAACGCAACTGACAAATCCAAGCCCCAGAAAGCTAGTAAGGGCATTATTAAATTAGTCCATGAGACATCAGTGGTTCATACTTAATTTTATGAAGCTATTTTTGTTTGCAAAGAAAACAAAACCAATTTCTCCTCTTCTGTGTCAATCAGAAAGTACAAAAATACAACCTGGTTTTGAATCCCACTGACTTGGACAAAACAATTAAAAATACGCTTCAAAGGTTTGGGTTTCAGTAAAATTTTTTGCTGTTTTTGAAAGAAATCTCTTCTGCTCACCAAGGCTGCATTTATTTGAAACAGTAAAAACATAAATATTCTGAAATGTTATTACAATTTAAAATAACAGTTTTGTATTTTAGTATTCTTTAAGATGTAATTTATTTTTATGATGGAAAGCTGAATTTTCTGCATCATTGTTCCAGTCTTTAGTGTCACATGATCCTTCAGAAGTCCTAATAATATACAGATACAAACAAACTTTTTTTTTCATTATTATTATCATTGTTAAAAATGGTTTTGTCTTTTAGAATTCTTTGATGAATATAAAATACAAAAGGACAGCATGTAGGCCTATTAGAAATAGATTTTTTTGTAAAAACTTTTATTGTAAGGGTGCTTTCACACCTGTAGATCAATTGCTTTGTTCTGAAACAGGTATTAAAATTATTACAATGTTGCTTTTTATTCTTGGTGCAGTTTGATTTCACAGAGCAAACTCTGTAAACTGACCAAATTTGTTAACACAAGTCACGTGCCAGTAAACTGCCCTCTCATTAGTCAAAGTTCCATGCAGTGTTGCCAAGTCAGCGGTCACAAAATTGGGCTACTTTAACACTGTTGCTGCAGGATGCTTTTATGTCCGCGTGTTGAAGCGACCCCAATAACGTGATATTTAGCTCCTGGAATGTGACTTTTCCAAGGGGAACCCCGCTTTTTGGGCGGGTTTTGCTGTGGAAACCTGGCAACCCTGCTTCCACGGTTTATTTTCCCAGGATTCCGCTCATAGCTGTCATCCATCAGGATGGAACAACGACCGCTTCACAGGCTTATTGTTGGGGTTTTTGGTCGCTGTCCTTATATTAATTTATCATATTGAGCAGGAGTCCAGGATTCACCAGGAAAACGTTTTTAAAATGTACCTACTACGAAGAAGAGCAATAAATCGGCATTATAAAATGAAAAGGCGCGCTTTGATTTTGAATGGCAAAGACGTGCTCACCCATAGACATTCACAGTTTCATTTTAAAAGCTATTAGCCAACAAACAAAGCTACTGCCAGAGATTGTCTTACTATAGGGAGATGAGAGGTTCTGTATTACTTACTATTAGAGAAAGCGTAACTTGGATCACGTGTCCCTTAATAACCAATCACATTACAGCCTTGATGTCATTGAATTTTATTCAGAGTTGTGCAACACTCATTCGCTGGTTACAGATACCCAGTGTTGCCAAGTCCACATTTTTCCAGCCAAATTGTGATACGTTAACACTGTTGCCATTTTGGTTGAAGTGACCCCAATAACGTAATATTTAGTCCCTGGAATGCTAATTTTACCATGGGAATCCCGCCAAAAAAATTGTATTTTACCGCCCTGAATGCAATTTTTCCTGGGGGATCCCCCTTGAAACAAGATTGGCCTATTTTTGGGCTAGTTTTGAGTAGCAATTGGGCAGATTTTATTGCAAAAACCTGGCAACCCTGCAAATACCCTAGGAAAGAACTGGAAGCGCTGTAAGCCGAATCCCACCTGTCGCAAAAAGTCAGTGACTTCTTTTATAAAACAATATTTTTTTTTCGTGGTAAACTCTAAAAACAGTTCAGTCCTAAAGTATTGTTTAGTGTAAAACGTGACGATTAGCAGATAGGCTGTCGATTCATTAAATGATAAGCTGCTTCCAAAAAGCCGTTTCTAAAAAGCTGTTTATTTAGCGAAGTGAAACATAAAAATAAAAATAATTAAATTCTTTTAAAAGTCCCCAAACGTTTGAACAGTAGCATTGTTCTTTAGTAGTCCACAGAAGAAAGTCATGCTAGAAATGATATGTGGAAATGACTAAATAATGACAGAATTTACCATTTTGAGGTGAGCTATGCCTTTAATCATGAATAATCCTTCTGTAACCTTTCCTTGAGAAGGAATTGTTCAAGTCTAAAAGGTGAAAAGAGTCTTTATTTGATCTCAAAGGCTTGCTGTCAGAGCGTCATAGTGGGCTTCTGTTCTCAGCATTACTTTCTCCCTCTTGCTGCGTTGCTCATGCACTGTACTTGGCTGCTGTATTAACAGTACTATTTTTCTTGCCCACTTCTTTTTCAGGTTTTGGTCTGCTTGTGCCACTCCGGTCTTCTCAACTTTCTAAACCGCAGCATCGGCAGGGCCCCTGCGTTCCCAGAAACTGAGCTCCACGCGACCAAAAACCGACTTCGTTAGCCTGAAAAGGCTCTGGAAACTTGAGAACGAAAAACCGGAAGGCAATTCATAAAGCGAAATAGATTTTCCATTTCTCCGACCTTCCGTGTCCATAACCAGGCAGAGAGCAGAAGTCTGTTGATGACGTGATTGTTGGAGAAGCACGGATATTTGGTTGCTTGTGGTTCCCTCAGACGTCTGGCTGTCACCTACCCCGACTGCAGAGAGGATTCTGGGATAGGTTCATGCCGCGGTTGCGCCACTGTATGGAGGTGTAAGGGAGGAGCAGGACTCTTGTGGGACGCTGGTGGAGTTCTGGCTGCTGGAGATCATGGGAAAAGAGCAGGATCTTCTGCAAGCGGTCAAGAATGGAGATCTAGCTACTACGCAGAAACTGCTGGCCAAGGTTAAAGCCAGCAAAAGCAGTGAGTAACAGTACATTACCTTCCTATGTGTTTCCATTAAGGTCTTTGCTTTTGCAGACCATCATTGCTGATTGCTCTACTACCAGGGCGCTAAAAGATACACTGCAAACAATTACAACAGTTCTTCTGAGTATCCTGTTTTAATAACATTCACATACCCATGACTAGCAGTGTTGCCAAGGCTTCTTTAATACTGTTGTCACAGGTTGTTTTTGCTGTCCGAGGGTTGAATCAACCACAATAACATCAAATTTAGCCCCTGAAATGTGAATTTACCAGGGGAACCCAGACAAAAAATGTGTATTTTATCCCCCCGGAACACGACTGGGCTAATTTTGAGTAGCAATTGGGCAGGTTTTGTTGTGAAAATCTGGCAACCCTGATGACTAGGGCTGGGTGGATTCTTAATATGCAAGTATTTCTCTGAAATGGTCTACAGTGATGCTCATGACTGTACAGATTCCACATATTTTCCACATTCTTTCTTTGATTTTATGGAATAGTTTACACTTAACTCTGAAATTTGTCATCATTTATTCATAACCTGCATGACTTTCTTTCTTCCATAGAACTCCAAGGAAGATATTTATCGGAATGTTCATACTGCTCTTTTTTTCCGTAATGTAGAAGTAGATGGTAGATCAAGACCATTAAAGATCCATAAAAGCAGTCAATATTGCTTGTGCATGATATTCCGTCTTCTTAAGCCATACAGTAGCTTCAAGTGAGGAACAGACTGAAATATTTAGGCTACAATGTGCTAAAATTATCCTAAGATAAGAAATAAAGTCATGTGGTTTTGGAATAATGGCAGGTCAATAAAGCCGTAATTTTACATTTGGGTTAAATAACCCTTTAAACATGGTTAAGCATGTTAATTGCTGGTTGAAACTATGATCAAATTAACCACAGTATTTCATTAACAAACAATGGGTGGTGATGTGAAGCACTTTGATTCTGTGGAAATCTACAGCGCTTTCATCAGAATTGTTGCATAATTCATGACAAAAATGAAGTCATTTGCAATAGTTATTTACTAACACATAGCCCATTTACTTTTTATTTCATTGGTTGCTGATAAGAGCTTATTTCAGGGGGTCAAAGTTCAGGTCCGCTTGTCTCCTCAACAGTGATAAATGGTGACCGTTGTTTTGGTTAAGCATATCTCTGTGCACTTTAGCTTTCTAATGGTCTAACCTGAATGAACTCACTCCTTGAGGAACCCCATTGATGCCTGTTTTCCCAGTCCTGCCAATTAGTCTTTGCTGGAAGTCTATTGTTTCTGCTAGTTTGTGATCTCTGTAAGAGCAGCGCAATTGGCCTTTGGAACACCTTGCCAACTGGGCCATGATAACATCAACAGACTCTGTGTTTGCGTCGTGCTTTTATCTCTTTATGGCAGTACATTGAGAGCGAGCTGCAGGCACTCAACTCCAGCATGAAGACCCCATGTTTTCTGTGATGTGGTCCGGTGGGAGTCTGTAAAGGGGAACAGAGATGCTCCACCCCAGTAAGACCTCCCAAACTGCCAGGCGTCAGAAGAGAAACGGGGTCTGTTGTGATAATATATGAAGGCAGTTGTAAAAGCAATATGGCACTAAAAGCAGTATATTACAGTGGTTTTACTGTGTTGTGAGGCCTAATGTTATACAGAGTGGCTTATTGATTTTATGAAATGTTAAAAATAATGTTCAGCAATAGTTAAAATTTAACTGAATAATGTACATTAAAAAGGGAAAGGGAATGCTATTGAAAATACTAAAACAATACACTTATAATCAACTTAATACAAATATTTGAGACAAGAGCGTAATATTGCATAATGCCTAAGCAAACTTCAACACAGTCATCAAAAAATCCAATAAATTGTTCGGATTAAATCAGATGCCATTTACTCAAAATGATTTTTTATTTTCTTCAGTTTACTTTGTTAAAATAAGCTAATGCAGCACAACTCTTTTGCATTTTGTCTCAATTAGGGGTTAAGCAATATGTTTTTTTCTAGGCCGATAACGATTAATATAGATCAAGTAGACAGATATTTCGAACCGATATATATGTCTGCTGTAAAAATGAAAATTAATGTCAAAATTAAGAATAACAACAGCTCTGAAAAACGGCTTCTTTAAATGCTTTTAAATTATTTTATCGGCAAATCATTTTTGAAAATACCTGATACTGATAACCATAAAAACGCTTAATATCGGCGCCCATAATTGGTCAACCCCTAGTCTTAATTTAATTTGATTGTGTACACTCCCTCTACATTTACATCATTTGGTGTAAATAAATGTAATTCATCATGTTATGTAAATTACACAGGAATTAATGTTTTTTTTTCCTCTAGATTTTTCTAGATTGTTTTTCGACATTATAAAAACGAGACAGAAAATGTGTCCGTGTGTCCTGAGAATGGACAGTTTGTGAGAGTGTTTGTGAATGGTTTATGATGACGTCTGTTTAAAAGTTTGGGCTCAGTAAGGTTTTTTTTCTTTTGAATGAAATTAATACTTTTATTTAACACATTAAATTGTGACTGTTTTTAACACATATGTGACTGTAAAGACATAATTTTACAAAAGATTTCTTTTTTTTTCTATTCAATAATATCAAGGTTTCCTCAAAAGTCTAAGTAATATAAAAATATATTCAAAAAAGAAAATAGTTATTTTAAATTGTAATATTTCACAACATTAGTGTTTTTACAGTATTTTTGATCAATTAGAGTTGAAGTCAAAAGTTCATATACACTTTGCAGAATCAGTAAAATAATAATTATGTTACCAAAATGTGACCCTGGACCACAAAACCAGTCATAAGGGTTGACATCACCTGAAAGCTGAATAAATAGGCTTTCCATTGATGTATGGTTTGTTAGGATAGGACAATGTTTGACTGAGATACAACTATTTGATTATATGGAATCTGAGGGTGCAATAAAATCTAAATATTGAGAAAATCACCTTTAAAGTTGTCCAAATGAAGTTCTTAATAATGCATATTACTAATCAATATTTACAGTAAGAATTTTACTAAATATCTTCATGGAACATGATCTTTAATTAATTTCCTAATGATTTTTGAGATAAAAGAAAAATCTATAATTTTGACGCAAACAATGTATTTTTGGCTATTGCTGCTAATATACCCCAGCGACTTAAGACTGGTTTTGTGGTCCAGGGTCACAAATAATAGGGGTCATAAAAAATGCATGTTATTTTTTTATTTAGTACTGACCTGAATAAGATATTTCACATAAAAGATGTTTACATATAGTCCACAAGAGAAAATAATAGTTGAATTTATAAAAATGACCCAGTTCAAAATTTTACGTACACTTGGTTCTTAATACTGTGTTGTTACCTGAATCATCCGCAGCTGTTTTTTTTTTGTTTAGTGATAGTTGTTCATGAGTCCCTTGTTTGTCCTGAACAGTTAAACTGCCCACTGAAAAAAACAAACAAACAAACAAACAAAAAAAAACACACACACACAGCTGTGGATCATTCAGGTAACAACACAGTATTAAGAATCAAGTGTATGTAAACTTTTGAACAGGGTAATTTTTATAAATTCAGCTATTATTTTCTCATGTAGACTATATGTAAATGTCTTTTATGTGAAATATCTTATTCAGGCCAGTACTAAACAAAAAATAACATGCATTTTGCATGATCCATCTTGAGACTCCCATGCTAAATGCACACCTTCACACCTGGAACGACCTTAGCCCTAAATATACCTTTGTAGTTTGTACCTTGCAGGTGACCTTTTCATATGTTTGTGAAGGTGCTTGTAATTATCCATTAGAACACAGGGGACTTTGTCTTTTGAAGTTTGTGTCCTCTTGTTGGGCAGGTGTCTGTAGTTATCGCAGTTTGGCTTATCATGGGAAAGAGTAGGCCTAAATGAATCCAATCCTGCATCTTGAATTAACATTATAGTGTTTTTTGTTTTCTCTACACATCCCCAACTTGCCATTCCAACACCTGGTCACCAGGACACCTTCCTTGGGTTTTTGTTTGGACTTAAGCTTCAGGGTTTGATTTCCAAGGCCAGCGAGAGGTCAGTTTGATAACCCAGCACCACCTCAGCTATTCTTTACCCAAGTGTGTGTAAACACACACAGATAACGCAACCACTTCAAGAGAGGCCTGGGTCGTGAGTCGATCTCGTGTATAACCTCCTCTTTTGTCTTTTTAGGCCAGAATCAACGCCTGGTCCATTGTGCGAGTGGCACGCAGGCTGAGTAATTGCGCCATAATGTCATCTTTAGTGCGCTGAGGGTCATAAACGCTTTCATACAGTCATTAACACGCGGCGGGCTTTTGTGGCCCTCATCCTTCAGGCTGCAGAAGACCAGGCCAGCTGACTAGCCTACCCAGCATGCCTCCGCCCCACGTCCCTGTCGCTTTGTCTCAGTCCCTGAGGGGCTGCGCCGCAGCCTGTCGGATTACCCACGATCCTTTGTTCGCACTCGCAGCTTTGCTAATTCATCACCTTGCGCATCGTACACGTGCTCATCAAGGCCGCGAAACAAACAAGCATCCGTTGCTTTGCTCCCCTTGACATCTGCCAACTTCAGACTCTCATAAATCACAACGAAGACCCAGATGGTGATCAAACTGATTATAGGGTATTATATGTGAAAGATGGACGCTTCTGGCACATGGGTGCTTCTTATCATGAGATTGTGACCTATTTTAAATCTCCATGTTTACATGTAGTGAAAGGCTGCGGAAAGTTCTCACGGTGAGTCAGGAGTACGTCTGATAGACGCCTACTGCTGACTTTGGATTTTGCAGGATAGTTTTTGCCTCCCTGACCTTTTTCTTTCCACCGTCTAAATAACAGATGGAAGTTTGAGGTCGGCTGGGATTGTACAGTAATTTGTTTGTGTGTGTGATAATGCTCTGTGTTAAATCTGTGGTGTAATCCTCTGTTATTTCAGATTTTATCCCAGACGTTTGATCCTTTAAGTCCTGTTTTTCTTTTTTTTTCTTTTTTTCTTTTTAGGGCTGGGATGTTTGTTGGCATACATGTTGTTCAAAGGTACTATATGCAGCAAAAACCTTGTAAATCAGAGTTTTTGGCTGACAGGCATGTTTTGTTGTTTGAATTCTGTTTTTGCTGCTTCAACTGAGTGCCTCCACCCAGAGTGAAATTTCATCCAAAATCCTGTTTGCAGAGTTTCCGCTGTCAGTGTAGAAAACTGTGTCACGTCCGGTTTGGCCATAGTGTACATTACTGTTCAAAAGGTTTTTTTTTTTTTGTTTTTTGTTTTTTTTTTAAGAAATTAGTAGTTTTATTCAGCAAGGATGCAATAAATTGATAAAAAGTAACATTAAAGACATTTACGATATTACAAAAGATTTTTATTCCAAATAAATTCTGTTCTTTTGAACTTTCTATTCATCAAAAAAACCTGAAGCTCCACAAAATATTAAAGGGGTCATGAGTCATGACATGGATTTTTTTTTATTATTTTAATTTATGAACAAAAAAACAAATATGTGGAAAAACCCTCATTCTGTCCCTCTCTCTTAAATGACCTGTTTTTAAGGGGTGGGTCCTTTAAGACTTTATTCAGTAATCGGCCAGTGTTATGATTGACTAACGTCATTGCATAGGAAACAGTATCAATGCCCCCTCGCTATTGCATGTGAGTGTTTTGACAACATGATCAAAATAAAACGTTCATTTCCAGACAAAGCATTTTGAAACTATTTACTTACAGTTTATGATGCAGCTGCAGTTAGATCTAGTACTGCTTCATCTTTCAATAAATGTTACTTAGTGAACTCTCTATGACACTGTGCCTCGTTTACAAAACAAAATGCTCTAGACACGATCCAGGAGGGCATTAGAAATAAACTATCCACTTGTTCCTTAGGCTGGGATTCTACTGATATCTATACAAAGATGCGAATGAGCAGTTTATAGTTCAAACTCGCAGTTCAAACTCGTCAAAACAAACGTTCTTTCACTCTAGTTTTCCTATTGGCGACAAACTCAAGCGTGTGTCAGAAAGCGAACGTGCGTTTGTATACTGTATCCAGTATAGGCAAAATAGTGGCAGTAATTGTAATTTCTATTTGCTTTTGATGTGACTCGACACTTGCATTCAGCGCAATCAAGTGATCAGCCGTTAAACGATTGAACGCCAGTGGGCGGGGCCTATGGTGAGAAGAAGACTATTCGTCAATGTGTTTATGCAAATGACTGCGCCCAGTTGATGTCACCCTGGCACCTCAGATCCAAACAAGCCATTTTTGGAGCTTGATTAAATAAATGCTTTGTTTATAATAATAAGGAGGAGGTTTTAAGCTATGAAACAGGATGTTTTAACTGGATGTTTATATATGCCAAAAGATCAAAGAAAAGCAGCACAGATGTTTTCAACATAAGAAATGACTCTTGAGCAGCAAATCAGCATATTATAATGATTTCTGAAGGATCATGTGACACTGAAGACTGGAGTAATGATGCTGAAAATGCAGCTTTGTCATCACAGAAATAAATTACATTTTAAAATATGTTCAAATAGCAAGCAGTTAGTTTAAACTGTAAAGATATTTCAGAATATTCCTATTTTTACTGTGTTTTTAATCAAATAAATGCAGCATTGGTGGTGATCATTCTTGCAGACTTCAAAAACATTAAAAAAAAATGTACAGATTCCACACTTTTCGACCAGTGTGCTTTAGGTGAAAATTCAACATTGTACATACAGCAATGTATTTAGCAGTGTACTGTATCGTGACATACAGCAGTGTACTTAATATACAACTTTGAAATGAACTACACTGGCTCAACAATACGCATAATAATAAATGCACTAACCAACATCAGAAGTATCATTTACAGTCTTTAGTTTGAGATTTAGGTTTCTGAATGTTTCTTGAACTTCTATGGTTTCGTGCTCTTGGCACCCAGTTATTCATCACACAAAGCACATTGTGGTCAACACAAAGCACGTTACAGATAATGAAATTAGATAAAGTGCCATTGTGATGTATTTACTGTAATTCACTGGATTATCCAAAAATAGGCATTACTCATGGTTATTTAATATATACACCAATTGTCTTTTTAATTCCCTCATAGCTTTAATTACAAAATAAGAGATTGGTCATACCACCCACTGCTAACCTCCAGCACTTTGGTGCGTCCAGGGTGCAGAAGTTCATCAAGATCCCCATCAGTGATCGCTCTTGTTCAGTACTAATTTCAATGAATGTGGTTTTGATCATTTCCACCAGATGGGGCGCACGTTTGTATGGCCCGGTGGTGGTTTCTCAGTTTGTAATGACGGCACTCTACATCAGAGTCACAGATGATTTCGTTTGATCCTCTGAAGGAGCCACTGTAGTGGTTTTTCATTCATTAGTCCGTGGTTTAACTGCATGTTTATGGGATGGTTCTTAATATCAAGCATCCCCCACCAGGACTAATGGCAGCAGGGGAAACTAATGAGATTTTCTCGTTTTGGTAGGGGGGCACATATTGAAGGGGACGTGTTAAAACTCCTTCTGACAGACTGTGAAATTCTGTCTCTGTACGGCAGTTGTCTGTCGAGTCTGCCACTTGCCTGCTAAATGTTTAATTGGCTCGCTAAAGAGAAACATCTTGAGAGCACGTCAGGTGCTGCATAGAAGATGAGAATATCGATATGAGATGCGCCTGTTATCACCTTAATTACCTATTTATGATAGATTAAGAGCACCAAAAAAAAAAAGAAAAAATCTATCTATACCATTCAAAATGTGAGATTTTTTGCATTTTTTTGAGTAACGAGTTATGTAATTATGTAAAAATTACTTTTTTCAAGTAACTAGTAATGCATTACTTTTTAATTTATAAGAAAATATCTGAGTTACTTTTTTTTAAATAAGTAACTCAAGTTTAGAGCTGTTTAATGATTAATCGCGATTAATTGCATCCAAAATAATAGTTTTTGTTTACATAATATATGTGTGTGTACTATATTTATTGTCTATATAAATACACACATGCATGTATATATTTATACAAAATATGTTGTTTGCATATTAAAAATATTTATATATAATACCAGTTATATGTAAATACATGTAAATATTTTCAAAATATATATTGTATGTATATTTATTTATATATACATAATAAATAAACACAGTATACACACATATATTATGTAAACAAAAACTTTTATTTTGGACACGATTAATCGTTTAACAGCTCTACTCAAGGTACCTTGTTTTCGCATTTGTTCACTGACATCTTTCATTTCCTTTATTTCCTTTGGCCTGAGGCTTATTAATTTTACTTTTGGTGCAAAATAGCCTTTACAGTTGTAAAAAATAAACATTTTCAGGTTTTTTTGTTACTAAAAGTAAATAAGCAAGCCCAGCCCTGGTGGCAAAAAGTAATGCAAAAGTAACAAATGCATTACTTTTCATAAAAAGTAACTAAGTAACACTAAGTAGTTACTTTTTTATGGAATAATGCAATATTATAATGCATTACTTTTAAAAGTAACTTTCCCCAACACTGGTTGTGACCTCCACATCAAATCTGTCAGTTAGCGTCTGAAACAATATCATATCACACTCTGAAAATAGTAATTTAGCATTCAAACTGAAGATTTGAATGGTTGAAATCATCCTGTTTATGTGTGTATGTGACCCACTCACTGTTTATTTTCTGTCGGGGTCTTATCTCCTTATCCTGCATTTGTTGTGTCCATGAGTCACACAGATGCAGTCTTTGTCATGTCACAGATAAGCTCTGAGATTACTGCAATTATTTTCTGCCTCTGAATGAGTATACAAACGTTATCTTCCTGACACAGATGACTTGTACTCGGGAAGAGTACTGCAGTCTTGCCTGAGGCTAGAATAATGCTGAATAAACCAGAGAACACTGCATGCCTCAAGCTCCGCTTTGCTGTAGTTTAGCTTACATGCACAAATGGCTTGCCTGTTTTTTTGGCTGTGTCTAGGAATGGAAAGTTTCTAAAAGTGCACACAGCTCTCAGTAAGACCCCAGCAGAGCTCCATAACACTGCAGTCAATTAATGCCTAAGCCCTGCCGCATACGAGCAGCGCTGTGCGTGACTACGCCACGTTTCTTTTCCACACAGGAATGCAGGAGCAGAATCTGGTAGTGAATGTGGAAAAGGGGTCAGTGTTACCTCAGAACACTGTATGCAGTGACTTATGAGCCACAGCTGCCTTGAGCTGGAGCTTAATAGTATTTCACAGCTATTTTTCTGGCATTCTTCCTTCTCTGAGCGTGCCAACCATTGTCCAGACTGCGACATAACACTCCGAACTTTGAATGAAAGGGGAAAAAATGCGCAAGAATAGGAGAGATGATGTCAGCTAGAGGGAATGTACGCCCCACAGCGCTCGCTGTGTCCTCTAATGGAGTTTGAATGAATGCGTTCAACAGGTACGGCAAGAGATTCTGTGCTGAGACACCCATGGAGCTGCAGTGGATTGGGACAGTGAACTTCATTACACTATACTAGTGTACTGCACTGCCCAGTTGGTGGAGACCAATAAGTTTGTTTCATTATTATATGATACAATAATGGCAATATCATTAATGGGGAGTAGCGAAAAGCAATGCTACAAATTGAACTATATTTTTTGAATTTGATTGGTTGAGAGTTCCAAGAGTTCTGATGTAACAATTTAACAGCACTGAGACTTTTCTCAGTGGTGGCAACAAGTGACCTTTATGACCTTTATAACACCTACTGGTCTTTATGAGTGAGTCATTGAATCATTTACTCAGCTGATTCATTCAGTGTTTAGCCTGAATAAATCAGAATAATCTCTTGTGCAGTTTTGCCAAGCCTGTCGTTTTTCCACTGAATTGGGCTACTTTAAAGTCCCCATGAAATCAAAATTGCAGTTTTTTGGCTTTTAGTATGAATATTTTAGCCTTAACGTTATCTACAAGCTAGTGTGTTTTAAAACACTTTTTTTGCATGTAAATTTTTTTGCATGTAAATTTTTCTTGTAAATTTGCATTTACAAGATGGATGCATTTAAAACTCACAATCTCTAACTTCCACCAATATGGATCAACGATTTTGATGACATCACCCTGCACTTCAGCTTCTTATCAAACTTTCTGTCTAATCAAATGCTCTGTAGAATCCGAAGTGTCCCGCCCCCTACATTTTAAATAGATGCTGAAGCTGCGACTGAAATCAGTCACTTGTTCACAGTATTTGTATTTTCTGTACGGTGAATGGCACTTAGTGCACTATAAAGGGGAAAGGGACAGATTGAGACAGTGTAAATATGCATTCCATTGGGCGAATAAAGTCTGGTTTTGCTTTGTGTCACATGAACCACCGCAGCGTGCATATGGTCTGCTCCAGTCCAGAGACACAGTAGCACGGACCGGACCATATGTGCGAGTCGGTGCAAACCATAAAATTGATTAGACCTATTTGAATTCTACACAGAATGCTATATAACTGCTAAATAAATGCTTATAAATGCTTTAGAACGGTATGGATGAGATTGTGACTGTTATATGCTGTCAAATGCAGCTTGTAGCCCAATCTGTGATGATTGGCTCTGTAGTTCTGTATGTTTGTCCTGATTTCCTAAAAGAGTTTGTTTTTGAACTTCAAGAACAGCACTAGCATAGAGCTGACCTCAAAGCTAATAGATGTAGACTAAAAGCCACAAAACACTAATTTAGTTTTTATGGGCTCTTTAAAGTGTCTTAACGGGAGAAATGGAAATGCTCCAGCTCTTTTCAAATGGTGATGAACGGACGTGAGCCAAAGCACAGATACGGCAGGAGAACAGCTCTAGGCAGCAGTGGTGCTGTTAATCTGTCACCTTATCTCCTGCAGCGCTTGCGTATCTCAGACGGATACGGTCAATCACATGCAAGCAGCACGTGATCTCAGTGGAATAGAGTGGGAGTGGATTCTGGGTAAACCGATGAAAGTTTGGGATAGGAGGAAAAAGGCCTTTCCGAACAAAGCATGGGGTGTGAATTTCCTTTTCATACTGAGAACAAAATGCGTAGCATGTGTGTGTGTGTGTGTGTGTGGTGTTAAATAACAGCTTAAGCTGCGGTATGCATTTTAAAAAATATGACCTCTTTTGGCCAAGAAAGTAGATTTAAACCCCAAAATCAGAAGAAAGATTTTTTATTTGCAGTTGATAGAAACATCGATTTTAGCTTTTAGCTGAAAATGTGCTTATTTTTTCATGAAAATGTCACAATACAAAAAAAGGCTTTTTTTTGTTTTAAGTAAATATAATTGTGGGTGAAATATGCCAGAAATTATATATCTAGAGACTAAAAATGCATTTGACAGCTATATGCTTATGCACAGTGATGTTTATGTAACAGGAGGTGTGAGATGCACTACTAGTCAAAAGTTTTTTAACAGTAACATTTTGTAAGGTTTTTTTAAAGAAGTCTCTTCTGCTGCAAATTTTGCTTTGATCAAAGGAATAAATGACATTTTAAAATATATTCAAATAGAAAACAGTTATTTTAAATAGTACTGTTTTTGCTGCACTTCAAATAAATGCAGGCTTGGTGAGCAGAAGAGACTTGAAGTTTTCCTGTTCAAAAACTTTTGACCTGGCAGTGTAGTAGCCAAAACTCAGAGCCGGTAACCTGGAGATTGCTGACTTGAAATCATGATGAGCTATCATCGTTACACACGTTGAAGATACTTAACTTCAGGTTACTCTAAACCAGCAGCAAATAAACTGTTAGTCAAGTCGGATAAGGGTGTAATCTTAATGACAGCTGGCAAAGCATGCTTAGTAAACCACCTCCACATCATCATGTACCACATTGTCAGCAGTTCTTGGTCTCTTTCTACATCATAATCATCATAAGTGTGGTCACCTTTGCTGAAATGACACATTGAATGTTCTGCTTAGTCAACAAACCGTTAATGCTGGATCGAGAGAAGTCACAGAAACAGGCCTGCTGTAGTTTTACAGCTGCTCAGCAGTGGAGCTTTAACTATTTGCCTTGTGCATGTGTGTATCAAACACACCCACATTCAGAGCACGGATCATTTGCATGTTACACAGCCTTTGCTATCATCTTGTTTTGCATTCTACCTTATTACTCTTAAAGGGATAGTACATCAAATAAAGGAAAATTCTGTCATTAATTACTCACTCTCATATCGTTCCAAACCTCATCTTCAGAAGTTCATCTTC
Organism: Labeo rohita; assembly: GCF_022985175.1. Classification (NCBI taxonomy): domain Eukaryota; kingdom Metazoa; phylum Chordata; class Actinopteri; order Cypriniformes; family Cyprinidae; genus Labeo; species Labeo rohita. Next base: position 33,614,451 of record NC_066871.1, read on the forward strand.
AGAACACATATTTTTGATTAAATCTGAGAGCTTTCTGACCCTGCGCAGACAATAAGGCAACTGACATGTTCAAGGCCCAGAAAGGTAGTAAGGACATTGTTAAAATAGTCCATGTGACATCAAAGGTTTAACTTAAAAGTTCTGAAGCTCACATCGATGCTTTACAGTTAGAAGCTTATCCTAGATCAGCTGTTTACTGTTCACAAATGTGATAAATGTTGCAAATTCAAGATCAATTGCTTAATATAGAGTGCTATTTTAAGGTTATTCTCACATGCCACCAATGCAGTTGTTCTGATATTCTGGATGTAGCGGGAAAACCCATAGCTGAAACAGATGTTTCCCTCTTGTTGAATAATCTCCCCCTCTCCTGTTGTTGTTCTTGAGACATAATAGGAAGCGGCAGGAGGAAATTACCGCTTGTTTTAATCCTAGCTGAAATGCATTCCTCTTGTGGGCACTGGCACAACCTTGCACCTGTGATCCGGATGGTGGTTTGTGCCATTACAAATATTGATACAAAGCAAAGTTAAGGCCTTTTAAAATTCTTTATTCAAGGTTCTGCAAAGTGTTGGTTCAGAAAAGCAGCTGTAACGCTTTCACGTAATTTAGAATGACAGCCTCTCATTTTTCTCCGTCCTGACAGGCTGCACTTTAAAGCTGTGGTTTGTTTTATTACTAGCTTCATAACCTGTTTGCACTTTACTCATCAAATTGTAGTTTTTGAGCTCTTGCACACATATAATTAAAGCAACCTCTTGTCATGAAGCAGTTGAGAAGTTTTTTCTCATTTGGAACAGCAACAAAATTTCCTTGACTCAGTGCTATTTGTTCATCATCAAATGTTATGGCTTTACTCATCTGAAACATGCAGAAACACCTCATCAGCAGCCCCAGAAAAAAAATCTATTTTCCACATTTTCCATTTTTAGGGAAAATCTGCTTAATGGATTTTATCAAGGTAAATTGTGGTATATGAAGTGATGGCAATTTACAATAAAAAAGCAACCTTTGTTTTATTTGAAATGGCCATTTCTGTTATGCACCAATCCAAGACCTGGATTAAGTATTGTCACAGGTGACTGATCCAAATTTGATTTTGCATGTAAATCAATACTACCAAGCTCCAAGTAGTTCATATGACATGGAGCAGGCCAAAGTTAAGTTTTAAAACATCTTGACTTCTAGTTCGGCATTCTTGTATCATTTGCCATTAAAACTGATTTATCATTTTCAGTTGCAACTAGGAGTCCACAATGAATCTTATTTGAAAACTTACTTGTATTAACATTAAGGATAAGTCCAACGAAAAATATAAATTCTTTCATCTTTTCCTTGTCCTTATGTTGTTCCAACCCCATCTTCAAAACATTAGATTAAAACTAAAAGATTAAAACATTAGATTTAAACATTAGATTAAAAATTAAAACATTAGTTCAGTTCCAAATTAAAATTTCCTGATAATTTACTCAACTGTCATCCAAGATGTTGTTGTCTATTTTTTTCTTCAGTCAAAAACAAATGAAGGGGTTTTGAGAAAAACATTCCAGGATTTTTCTCTATATAGTGGACTTCAATAGTGGCCAATGGGTTGAAGGTCCAAATTGCAGTTTCAATGGAGCTTCAAAGGCTCTGCACTATTGCAGCCGAGGAATAAGGGTCTTATCATTAGGAAAATGATTGGTGATTTTCTAAAAAAAAAAAAAAAAAAAAAAAAAAAAAAGGACACGTTTTAACCACAAATGCTCATCTTGCACTAGCTTTGCATCTACGACTTCAAGCATTACGTAATTATGTTGGAAAGGTTGGGTGAACCTCATTTTCTAAATGATCTCATTTTCTCCTCTAAGTTCAAAATCGTCTGACATTGTTGTTTTACCTTTTTGTAAAGGAGTTTGACTGTATTTGCACAGTCTACGCCATGCATGACCTTTCCAACATGACTTCATAATGCATGAAGTCAAGCTAGTGCAAGATGATGAGTGCAAGATTTGTGATTAAAAAGTATACACATTTCTACATTTTTTTTTTTTTTTTACAAAATGATCGTTTTCCTAGATAAGGCCCTTATTGCTCAGCTGGGAACATGTAGAGCCCACTGAGGCTGCATTGAAACTACAATTTGGACCTTCAACCCACTGATCCCCACTGAAGTCCATTATATGGAGAAAAATCGTGGAATGTTTTCATCAAAAAACATAATTTCTTTTTGATTGAAGAAAGAAAGACATGCACATCTTGGATGACATAGGGGTGAGAAAATTATCAGGAAGTTTTAATTCTAGATTGAACTAATCCTTGAAAGCTTTTATTCACATATAAACATTGATTAGAGCACATCAAATGTGGTAAACGGAAGCTTAAACATGCTTGTATGGTGTTTAAGAACCAATATGGTTTGTTCTCGCATGCTACACGAGCATGTTTGAGTTTCCGCAAGAACTGATGCGGTTTTTATTCGCACGTCAAGTAAATACAGTTGAGCTGCTGTTGACCCTATTCAATACAGTTGGGTTTGGAAGGACATGAGGGTGAGTAATTGCTGGTAGAATTTCCATTTATGGGTGAATTATCCCTTTAATTGAATAAATATATATTGTATGTGCTTCATGCTGTTTTGTCCTCAGCAACACTCACTCAAGAAAGCAGAAAAGCTTGAATGTTCAATATATACTCCATATCTACTCTGAGTTCGGTTTGCTTACTATCATTTTAAACATGATTTATTGGCAGGTGCACAATCAAATTAAAGAACATATTTAAAAGATTAGTTGACCCAAAAATGGAAACTCTGTCATTAATTACTCACCCTCTTGTCCCTCATGTCACATCAGTGGTTCAACCGTAATGTTACGAAGCTACAAGAATACTTTTTGCACGCAAAGAAATTAAAATACTCTCATGAATGCACGCCGATGACAGAATTTCATTTTTGGGTGAAATCTCTTTAATGCAAACACAAGGGATGGAGAATGCGCAAGGACTTTGTGAATGACGGGCATTCTAGTTTTCAGAAATCTGCTTTCAGCATGTACATATTCTCAGAGGACCTGCCCATCAGTGAATTTATGGGATTTTAACCATGAAAAAAAAGTGTTTTGCTCTCTTGTGAGTCTCGGGGCCTCGTCTCTGCTCTCCCCGGCGGCCGGCCCTGCAGCTGCCGGACCCCGTCATTTGGCACAGAGATGAAAGCATGTCTCGCGCTCCGCTTTGTCCTCTGTGACACGGCCTGACCGCAGCACAGCCATTAACTGCACCGCTGGCCCTGTGATGGCACGACTCCGCTGACACGACAGACACCCTGAGACTCGGAGCCGGGAAATCTGTCATAAGCACAGTTCACACACGCCAGCGCACTTCCATTACTGATTTATTAGCCGGGGACTGGCTTCATCCATCTCCAGAGATCATTTTTTATCCGACTTTAAAGGGAAACCAGGATTGGTTTCTTCAGGACATAAAAACATGGAATGTGTTTGGTTTGGATATGCATAGCCTTCCAGAGGCCTCAGATCCAGGCCGTTTGGCAGCGGCAGGCGGCCACAATCTCTCTATAGAATGGCAGCGCTCTTTGAAACGTTTTGTGACTTGCTGCCATTTCAAAAATGCAGCCTTGTGTTTAAAGTCGAAGGCGTGGCCGAATGTGAATTCTGCTACTTTCCTCTCTGCATTCAGGACTAGGATGGTGAAATTAGATGCTGCAGCTGTGCATTTTATCTAACACAGAAAGATCTGAGCTTGAAAACAAATTGAATTATCGTAAATTACTTTGGCATTTGCACTAAAGGGCTTTGTCATAACTTGAGAGGCTTCACTGAGAAGTCAATGATGAACAGTGTTGAACTTTTACATTGTGTTGAAAAAAGCCAACGGTCATTTGATTTGTTTGTTTTAGCATTGGTTTGCCAGCATGGAATGAGCTTGAACACTCTCCCACAAAAGCCATTGGAAGTTGTTGTTTCCTAAGCTTAGGGCTTTGGTGTTAAATCTAATCTTGTGCTCAACCTTTGCCCTCTGACCACTGAGATCAACTCCAACTTAAATTTACTGACCCCTTTTGGGACGTCACAGCCCTGTTCTCCCCTTCTGCAGTGGATGAATGACCCTAATCCCTCCAGAGTTGTGACTTACAAAATGAAAGCCAAGATGAAAGTTTTCTCCTGTCCTCAGTAATATAGTGTATGGATTAACTTTCCACATTCAGAACCTTGTTTTGTTTCTTGACATTTAACCCTTTTGAGACTCTTAGGGGCCGGTTTTAAAACAGTTGTGCATAAGGTGCTATTTTTACAATATATATTGCTCCTCATTAATTTCAGATTCAGTTCTTGAATATTATTTACATATTTAAATACACTAGTCAGTTTATTTCTAGATGATTTTGTTTATCTTAAACTGCAGACAAAAAATAAATAAACACTTATCTTACATAGTATTTTTTATCTTGTTTCTAGTCAAAATATCTAAAAATTCTTAAATCAAGATGCATTTACTAGGTAAGCAGAATGACATGAGATATCTAAATTAAGTGCATTTTGGTTAAAAAAGGGAAAAAAATCTGTCAGTGGGGTAAGATCTTCTTGTTTTAAGAGAATTGCACTCAGTGGCTATAGGAAAACAGCAAACGGTGAGCAGTATGCATTTAAAGCAGTAAATATAGGAGGAATATGTCAAAGTCAACTGTGTGTGCCAAACTTCCTGCTACCAGCTGGTGGCGCTATGACTATAACTGAATATTGGCATGTAGATGTCTTCAGGCCAGCACTTTTATCAAACATGAAGTTTGGTGCAGATTTAACATGGTATTTTTAAGTTAGTGTAAAACAAGAAATTTCCTGTTGCCAGCAGGTGGCGCTATGATTGTAATGAAATATTGGCCTTTAGATGTGTTCAGGCCAGGCCTTCTTTTCCCATGGTAAAACATCGAAATTTGTCAGGGCGCTGCAATCACGACCTTTAAACGAAAACTCAAGATCTTTGCAATTTAACATCACAAGGGCCTTTAGATTAGACTGACCAAATATAATGTTAATGTCATTAAATCTCTAGGAGGAGTTCGTTACAGTGTAAAACATGTCACTTCCTGTTGCCAGCAGGTGGCGCTATGACTATAACTGAATCTGAGCATGTAGATCTCTTTAGGTCAGAACTCTTATTAACATGCCTGAATTATAACAACTTCCTTTTTCATGGCGAAACATCTAAATTTGTCAGGCCGCCACGGACACATACTTCAACAAAAAGTCAAGATCTTCACAGTTTAACATTACAAAGGGCTTTAGATTACACTCACCAAATTTGGTGTTGATCTGACTAAATCTCTAGGAAGAGTTTGTTTAAAGGGGTCATCGGGTGCCCGTTTTCCGCAAGTTGATATGATTCTTTAGGATCTTAATGAAAAGTCTATAATATACTTTGATTAAAAATTCTCAATGGTTTTGTAAAACAACACTCTTTTTAACTTGTCAAAATGAGCTCTGCAAAAATTACCTCATTCTAAGGGGTTGTTCCTTTAAATGCAAATAAGCTCTGCTCACCCCGCCCCTCTCTTCTCTCTGTGGAATGACGATCTTGTTTACTTTAGCCGCATTTAGCCGCGTTTAGCTGCTAAACTTCCTAACTACCGCGTTATAAGGAAAGGGCGATCACAAAGATTCATTAAAAAACGCTTATACACACTTCTGCTGTAAGTGAAGCTGGATCAGCGGCTCAGTTTGTTACATGTGCCTACCTAATTTTGTATGTGAAATGCATTTTAAGGGGCACTTCGTTGAAATTTTATAGGTGGTGCTATAGAGCCATTTTGCCACACCCATTTCTGAAACCCATATCAGAAGTAAATCTTTTTTAAGTTTCATGAGTTTTCGAGCATGTTTTGGCTCTCAAAAATGTGATTCATTTTGAATAAGACAAAAAAGAAACTGAGCAATTCCAATAGGGTCCTTGCACCACCGGTGCTCAGGCCCTAAATATCTTGTCATTTTGCTTATCTAGTAAATGCATCTTGGTTTATGAATTTTTAGATATTTTGACTAGAAACAAGACAAAAATACTAAGTAAGATAAACCTTTTTTGCAGTGTATTTTATTTTAAACTAAATTTTACCATTGCCATTCTGGCGTTTATCAGCTTCTAAATGAAAAGGTAAATGTCACATTACAGAGAGCTATACATCAAGGCAGGCAAGAGAAATGTGGCCTCCCAATATAACTTTAACCACTGGTGTTGCTGTTTGACAATGTCACTTTAGAAAAAGCAAGCAATTTATATTTTTAATGTCATATTTTGTAATATTTGTGTTATTTTTGTACTGTGGATTATTTTCTTTTTTGAGAAGTCACTGCCTCTCTTGCTTCCTCAGAGAAAACGCCCCTTACACTAACCAATGGTAGGTAGTAGCCCGTAGGGTGAACTTTCTGTCCCAGTTTAGGTAAGAACTTTTGTCTTTTTTTTTTTTTATTTTTTTTTTAGAGGACTGTGATGCGTGTGCTCTGTGGCTTGTTTGAGTTGGCTACACGTGTGACCACACGCTCCTCTGGGCCCATCTGCAACGATTATTTATTTACACGCTGTGATGCTTAACCCCAAGCAGGCAAGGGCATCCCAAACCTCAGCAGCAGGGCAGGACGTACCCTGCCTCAACGCTAATCTATCTTCCGTACCCCCCTCAATCATACGCTGAGCCTTCCTGATTCTTCCCAGACGTCACCGTTGACATTCTCAAGGCTCCAGATTCATGAAAAATGAACCCCTGCTTCCTAAAATGAAATGGTTTAGGGTCCAAATGACCTTTTTGTAGTTGGCAAATTACAGAATATTGCTATGTCGGTTTAGAAATAGTGTCATCTAGGGGTGACCAAAACAATAGACTTAGAGTTACGTCAGTGCTGCAGGAAACACTGGAACTAATGAACAAACATTACCTTATCAGATCTGACAAAATAAAGTGCAGACGCAACATTTTCCTGACTGACACCATTAGCGACTAGGCTTTCTGGTCGCAAATACATGTTTTTTTGTCCCATTTGCAGCCATTTTAGTTGCAGTCTGGAGTTTTGATTATAACTTGCAGTGTTTATGACCTACAATAGTGGAAAGACAGATATTACACAAATAAAGACTGACTTTATCTCTCACGAAGGACCTGACATCCCTGTTATCAGGGTTTCATCAGGGGTCTTGAGAACAGCCTGACGCGAGTCTCTGCATTCCAGTGTGGAGAGGTTTAAGTGTGTGAAAGGTCTGCCATCCCTCCTAAACAACAATCACTGTGAGCTGGGCCAGTTGTTCACCTTTATCTCAGTTTAAAGGCGTTGTTTTGCTTCAGTAATCATCTTTGGGAACTGCTGGGGTTAGTGCGCATGAAATTACGGAGTATTGTTTAACGTATTTGTATATCTTGGGTTCTTGGGTGCATATGAAAGAAATCTTCATTTTGAAGTAAAACCCATTGCTCATTGAAATGGATGGTGATGGACATTGAAATGAAGCTGATTTGGAGAATGGCCTTCCCAAGTCTGTATTATTGCTGTTGAGGTTTAAACCAGAGGTGTCACAGTGACCATTTTGTGTTGTGGAGAACAAATCCAAACCCAAATAGCAAAATAGTTTCTTGAGTAACCTCACTAGGAGATCTTCTCACCCTCTGTATGGAGACCTGGAAGTGTTTTACTGGGGAGGATCGAAGGGATACAATAGTCTAAGTGAACCTACTTTTTGGAACAATGGAATAGGGAAGGAAGTGCAATAAGGGGCCTATCCTAAGTCCTTGAAAGCCTGGCTGCTCTCGATGGGGCCTGTGTCAACAGACCCCCCACCTAATCTCGCCAAGGGTCACACTTGCTTTTGCACCCTTCGTCCCTGCTCGAACAATCCCTCCGTCTGTGCAAAACCCAACCCCCCTCGCCTCTGGTTTGGGATGGCACAAACCGGAAAGTGGCTGACAAAGGGAAGTGCATTCTTCCATGCAGAAAACAACGTGTAAACAAAGAAGACCACCAAAGACATGGCAGGTGAACTGAGATGGGTTTGTCTTTGCCTGGTGGAGCAGAAGTGCGCTGCGCCACCCTGTCTCTTGCTGTGGACACTACGTGCACTTTACAAATCCATGTGAAGAGCCAGAGAGAAGAGCAAAACGATAAAGATTGGTTGGTATTTGGTGTCATTACGTAACCTGAGACTGGTTCAGTGAAAGAGTCTGAAAGGGACAGGGCGTTTGTCCTGATCATAGTCTAAGATTTCTGTCTGTAGAGGTGGAAAAGAGCCCAGATGTTCGATGAAGTGCCGGAGGAAGTCTTGATGACAGGAAATGGATGTTACCTTAAGCAGTCTAGGACTCGCCTGCTTCCTGCTTCCTATGATCTCATCCTTCCTATGACATAATCCTGCAAGTGCCAAAATGTGTACATTATATGGCCAACAGTAGGCACCCAAACACCACATTTATGTTCTTGTTGAACATTTAGTTTATGTTGGAATGTGGCTGCAATAATTTGCCTTCAGTTCACATAGTTTTGCCCAAGTAGTGTACTTGGTTTTTGCGATTTAGTTTTCTTGGTGGGGCATCTCCTCGCACCATTGTATTAGCACAGCAGGGCTCTCAAACAGCCTAGTTTTGTGAGCAAGACTGTCGGTTTCTCAGCTCCGATATGGTACAAAAGTCCAGAGTGGTAGCTGTCGCCAGTTTCATTTACACAGCCGATAAGAGGACCAGGGGAAGTGTGTTTCTCTTTCTCCGAACACGTAATCTCCCGGCACTGTGAGCGTTCCATTGTCAGGTCAAGAGGACTGGAATGGAGCTGTGAACTTCCTGGAATCTGCCACCTCTGACTTTCTGCTGAAATTCTTTAGGCCTCAAACATTTGAGATGGCCACAGATGCTAAGCAGTCCACCCCTGCTTTCCTTCTGTTTAATCAAGAGGTTTCTTGAGTAGTCATTACCGAAGAGGAAGGTTGTCAGTCATTAAGCCATTGTTTTAGCGGTCATGACCGCTCAGGGCGGTTTGGTGTGCAGGAAGGAGCCGATGTATAGAAATCAAACATCAAACATTCAGCTCAAGGATCAAAGCCACACTTGTTAGCAGTTTGTATACAGGCAGTTTGTAATACAGTTGCTGTGAATGCAAGCACAGCTCTTTGAACAGGGAAATATGGGATTCTCCAAAAGTAGCTGCTTTTTCCAAATCCAGTTGGTCTATTTATTGCACTTGCATGGTAATAATTTACCAAATAGGACAGTGGTGTGCAATCTTGCTCCTGGAGGGTCAACGTCCTGCAGAGTTTAGCTCCAACATTCCCAAACACACCTGCCTCAAAGTTTCTAGTGGCTCAGGTGTTTTTAACTAGGGTTAGAGTGGGCCTTCAAGAGCAGGATTGGACACCCCTGATATTGGCTTTTGAAAGGTGGGATGGCCTTTAGGTTTGGAAAGGAAAGGACGTGACGTAGCAAAGTATGGTGATTGCTGCGGCGCCCGGGGAGCAGTTAGGGGTTCGGTGCCTTGCTCAAGAGTCTCACCTCAGCTGTGGAATTGAAGGTGAAGAGCGTGGTGATCATTCACTCCCCTCACGACAATCACTGCTGGACTTGAGACGGATTACAAGTCCAACCATTAGGCCATGTATTGGCATCTTGACCATATGGCTGTGTGTCCACCAAAGCATTTTTAGCCAACTGAAAACGCCAGGCACTCTGCTATAAGGGCTTTAGGGCGCTTCTTTTTCAGCTGAGATGCTTTGACTATGCTTATATTATGCCTTTATCGCCTTTATTATGATAGGACAGATAAGAGCTTGCAGGAAGCAAAGTGGGAGAGAGATCGGGAACAGTCTTCGAGTTGGGAGTCGAACTCGGGACGCCCGTAGTACAACAGCGCTTTGTTTCGACATGCTGCCCACAAGGCTATCGGTGCCTAAAATGTTGACACAATATAAAGTACTTACGCTGGCACTTGTTTTAAATTATTTTGTTCTGTTGTGGTGCTTCTTGTTGTCATCTGTTGCTGTTGTACCAGCAGGATGTGGTGGTTGGTCGGTGTGAAATTTGACTCGCCCACAGTGATTGGATATCTGACTAAAAAGGACAGTGATGAGCGTTACATTTTACCGAAAGTTAAACTTTCGAGGACACTCAGTAAGAGAAGAAATTCCTGAGTGTTCAGCATTAAAAAAAAGACGTTTGGTGCCTTGCCATGCTGCTGCCGTTTTAAAAATGCAGAGCTTCCATTAAAAACAAAAGACACATGGCCTAATGCTGCATTTCAGACAACTCATAATTAGGATTTTTCCCACCTCCTACTTGGAAATAACATTTGGAACACTGCTTGAAGTTGGATATCATAACCCATCGACTCGGCAGGATGCATCATTTGATGTCAGTTCTTCCAACGAGCATGGAGTTACCTTTTGTCAAATGTAAAAACATTAGACATTAAGTTTATAAAATGATACCTTAATTTTAGCTTTTTTTCAGCTGTTTTCAAAACGAAAGGGAGGGTTTTTGCCATAATTGACAGAAATATGTTAAAGTGACATGTGATTGTCTGGAACTCGCTGAAGTTAAAAGTGGAACTTTCAACTCAGATATTCCTTTTTCCAGCCTCGTCTGGAACGCGGCATAACACTCTATTGCTCTACTCTACTGCTACACAGCTTTGACAAACTATTACTGTTCTGAAGGGTGTGCAAAGCTGGCAAGCTATACTTTCCAGCAATACTGCAATGCATAGGTGCCAATTTTATTATCAATAGTGGTTTATTTCAATAAGTTCCAAAAAGAGTACACATATAGCCAAACCAAGACAACTTTTCAAGTGGACTCAAACTAACTAAATAAACCGAAATCAGACATAAAACAGAACCTCATATCTTTAACCGCTAGTGCAACTCATCAGTCACAAGATTCTCATTTATAATGCTGTCTGCATTTTTAAGTGTGTATAGCAAAGCTCAGTCTAGAATTTGTATGCTATGTGTAGGAACCTTAATCTTTTTGGTTCAACTCCCTGTGCAGCAAAGTGTTTTGGAACTGTGCTCATAGCTCATTTCAGATGGAGCACAGTCTATGAGTGTGACTCCACCACGAGAGCCAGAGTAAAATCATGAGCCTTGCTTTTCCTTTGGGTGTGTATGTTTACAGCTTGGCTCTGATGCATTGTCAGTTATAGTAGTGAAAGGCGTTGGCTGCTCTTTTGTAGTTGAACATATAATTGTGCACTTTTGATATAAGCGGTGGTTGCCTAAATTTAGTGTTTTCGTTCTTTTTTTTTAAAGACTCTCAAGTTTACAAGCTTCACTCCACAGAAACAGGGCAATAACCTGAAGTGAGCTTTACAGTTCAAGAACAAAATTCTTAATTGTGCAGAGATGAGCAAAAACGGCCAAACGCATTCTTGTGGTGGAAAACCCGTTCTGCTTTATGCCTGCCAGTTTTAGCTTAAAAAAATAAGTAGTTATTTTACGTCTTACCAGTTTGGTAACCAAAGAGGAGGTGCTTTTTCTCGCTCATAAACGGCATTAAAAATAACTTGAATAAATGTTTTGCAGATGAACGTTAAAGAGGGTGTTTATTTTTTTTGGGACAACCAGTGTAATCAGGTTCACAAACAAATGACTCATTTTAGCAGGTTCTTTTTAATGAAATGGTCAAATTAGCCAGATACAAATCAGCTCTCTCAAAAGTACTAAATTAGTGGTTAATAGACTGTCAAGTGGAATCACAATCTCAACCAAAATTGCCAATTTCCTAAGGTTTTCCATCTTTAAGGAAGACTTCAAAGCTTCTCATTATGTATGGAAGGTAACTAGGTTCTATTGAGACCATATCAATTAACTGCTCCTGTGGATTGAGGTTATAGAGCTTCACTTCAAAGGTTTTTGTGTTTTGGTCACTCATGGCTGTGACAGCTTCATAATAAGGACGGGCGATGGATCGGCACTGTGACTCCACATTGTGGGTGTATCCAGTGTCTGCATTCTAGGTCCCATTCTACCCCAATGCCCCCACTGTCTTGAACTTTGACCTCGCTGAACTGGGAATACAAACACTGATCCACCTTTAGGCGGACACTGTGGGTTTCTCTGACTTTCCTGTGGTCTGGTTAAACTGACCTGTCATTACTGGGAAACATTGTGGAGATACAAAATGAAAGCTGTAAAACAGAACACGTAGATTGGATAATTAAACATAATGCACTGAAATGAACTTAGGCTTTAAGTGTGTTTGGCATATTTTTGTATCCTCTGAGAGTTTTAGTTTTATATCATCTTAATGTTTATGTCTTTATTCTGAAATTGCAAATTATTTCAGAGTTTCATTTAAAAAAACTGTCATGGTTGTAAAGTAGTTTCCAATTTTTTTCCAAAATTCCAATAATCCAAATTCCAATTCGAGGGAAAGTTTATTTTGGTGCGAAAAGGCTAATCACTTTGTCACATTTAGATGATGTTTTCAGATGGTTTTTGGGGATAAAAAGTACCAATAATTTCAGATAAAAATGCAGATTTTATGAAAACATTTACATGCAAATGAAACATGCCACACCGAGACTTCATCATTTTAAGGGATGAAGTGAACAGTTCTTTGTATCAGGGTTTTGAAGTATCGGCTAATGGTGTTGAGACACTGTCCATGTGTTGCAGTGACAGAATTGTCTCCCTTAAGGGCCACAATTGCTGAAGATCAAAGACTCCAAGATCACTATTGAGTGGTCTATTATTTTCCATCCTCCTGCCAGTTTAACACCCCCTGAGCTGGCTAGTGAGGTCAGGCAGAGGTCAGAGGTTAATGAAGTGCCCTTTGTTGTTCACAGGAAGAGACAGTGTTATTTAGTCCTATCTTCTAGTAAGCTAGCAGGAATCTCCAGAGGTCTTCAGACCTTCTCATCTTCTCCCAGACACCCTCTAGGGCTTTCATGGGAAAGACCAATGTAAACTGTCTAGCTCATAACTAAGCAACCACCCAGAACATTACAACTACCTAGAGCAAGGTCTACATACACTTCAGACCTCTCTCTTCAAACTAGTGTTGTGCAATTTACACGAATATGCCAGTGTTTCTGTACATGGGGCCTGATGGTTCATACATGTATGATAGAGAGCACTGTAACCTCACGGGGTCATACAAACACATTCCTCAGTGTCCAGTGAATAAACAAACAGCCCTTTCATTTGCTTCATGTGACATCAGCCATGAGCCTTTAGGATGCACTTTCAGGAAGAAGAGAGAAATGGACAGCTGGAGAAGGGAATTCATATTGAATCGACTGAGGTTGACAGCCATGCTGGTGTGCTGTAAATAGTGATAATGGCTAATTAATGAAATGCCTGCATTAAAGAATATAAAGGAGATCCTGCTTTCAAATCATGAGTATCAGTTTGCCATTAGATCTAAACAACTATGGCTTTGTTCACACTAAACCTAACCCACATACAGTGCCTTGAGAAAGTATACTCTTCAACTGCTGTAAATTGCTTTTCAATTGCTGTAAATCAGTCTACACTCCATACAACATGATGACAAAGTAGAAACAGAATTGTCACAACTTTGTAAATTTGTTAAAAATAAAAAAAATGAAATAAATACATTGCACAAGTATTCACATAACTCAGTGTTTAACTGAAACACCTTTAGAGCCTCAAGCCTTTTTGGGTATGATGTGACAAGTTTTGCACATTAGCATTTGGCAATTATCTTCCAGTTTTCACCTCTTCACCTCTCAAGTTCTGTCAGGTTGGATGGGGGCAGACGTACATTTATAGGTTTCTCCAGAAGTATTTGATTGGGTTCAAGCCGAGGACAGAATCTGTGCCACTCAAGGACATTCACAGAGTTGTTTATAAGCCACTCTTGCTGTGTTAGGCTCATTGTACTGTTGGAAGGTGAATCTTCTGCCCAGTCTGAGGTTCTGTATGCTCTGGACTGGGTTTTCATTGAGGCTACCTCAATATTTTGGTGCACTGAGCTTTTCTTCTACTCTGACGGGTCCTTCAGTCCCTGCTGCTGAAAAACAACCGTCCCATTCAATACCTATTCAACTGAATTTGCCACAGGTTAACTTCACTCAAAGTGCAGTAACATCTACAAGCAATATGAAAGCTCCTGAGCTAAATTTCAACTGTTCCAGATATGGATATAAATACTTAATAATTTAAATTTGCAAAGATGTAAAACATTTTTATTTATTTATTTATTTATTTGCTGTGCCATTATGGTGTATAGACTGTTGATTGATGTGGAAACAAAAAGTAATTTAAAGTAGTTTAACATAAGGCAGCAACAACAAAATGTGAAAAAATAAAGGGATATGAATACTTTCGCAAAGCACTGTATATATCAGCCCTAGTGTCTTGATTGTCTCCATGTGAAGCTGACATTTGTGTCCTGTGTTTTTTTTTCTTGTGTCACAGAGTTACTAGGATCTACCAAGAGGCTGAACATCAACTATCAGGATCCAGATGGGTGAGTCATTGTTGTTTTTTGCGTGAATCTCATAAGAAATCAGGCCAATAACATAATAATCAGGTCAGAACACAGACATTTCTGAAGTGTGCAGCCAGTCAACACTTTGCCATAAAGCCTCAAGAACCGAGGAGAAAAGCTGCCAGAGAACTTCATTAGGCATTCAGCTTTTTTTTAGTTTATGTGGTATAAATACCAACAAGGTTTCTTGAAGGACTGCCCTCGACTAAAGATTTTTCTGGTCAACTAGTAGCCATTCATTTTAAGCATTAGTCGACTATTAGTTGCATGTTTAATAAACCATATAAATCATAATAATGAGCCTTTAATTGCCTATATAGCCTAATACGCATTCAAGCGCACACTCTAAAAAATAAATACAAGTATGTACTGTATTTAAAATAAAAAATTATACTGACTCCAAGCTTTGGAATGATATAGTGTGTAATGTTACAAAAGCTTTTTATTTCAGATAAACGCTGATCTTTGGATCTTTCTATTCATCGAAGAATCCAGAAAAAAAAATCAGCTTTGAAATCACGGGAATAAATCACAGTTTAAAATATTTTAAATAGTACAATTGTTTTAGTTATTTTAAATAGTAAAAATATTTCAAAATTGTACTGTTTTTGCTGTACTTTGGATCAAATATATGCATGCTTGGTGGGCAAAAGAGACTTCTCTAAAAAACATTAAAGATCTTACTGTTTAAAAACTTTTGACTGGTAGTGTACATGATTTTGGATGCAAAGGTACGCTCATAGTCAGTGTTGGGGGTAATGCATTACAAGTAACGTGAGTATCAGATTACTTTTTTCAAGTAACTACAAAAGTAATGCATTACTTTTTAATTTTTAAAAAAAATACCTGAGTTAGTTTTTTTTAAAAAAGTAAAGCCAGTTACTTTGTTTTCCCGTTTATTCACTGACAAGCCTCCTGTCCCTGTGTTGAGAGAAATTAGAAATACAGAGACGTTGTGTGCGCACACATGTAAACATGATGCTACTGTAGTTCTAGACTAAACGTGAACATGCATCAGTTTATCTCACACAGAAAAAAACAGATTCAGTACTCATCAAAATGATTTAAAACAGTGAAATGCAAACTCAGAACATGATGCAAACATGCAACAATATGTTAAATAATGTATAAAGTATTTAATTCCAATTTTATTAACCAATGTCTTTGCTACTGACCTTTGATGATCCAGTTCAACCATACTAATCAGCAAAAATGACTTTAAATAAACTAACATTTGTGCTTTATTGTTTATTTATTTCTACTGTACAGATGTGAATTGATTTTTCCTTCAGCCTGAGGCTTATTTACGTCACATTTTGGTGTGAAAGTCAGAGCTTTTACATTTGCTAAAAATAGAACTTTTTATATTTAAAAACCAGATTTAAAAAGTAACACAAAAGTAACTCAAAAGTGATGTAATGCATTACTTTCTATATAAAGTAACTATATAAAGTCCTTGCTTAAAAAAAGCATTTATTTCTTAGAAAAAAATAACCCCAAAATTTTGAAAGGGGATAAAAATGAGCTGCTCATGGTTTCTTTGCTGACAGCATCACATACTTGCCCCGTCATGTGATCATGTGCAAGCTTGTTGTCTTCCTGTGTGATAGATCATCCCACTTTGATTAGTTTTGAAATTGACAGGAAAGTTTTGCAAGTTGTTGAATCACACAGACATCCGAGTTCAGCACACCGTCTTATGCTAAAACGCTATAAATGTCCTTTCCACACACCTCTAACCTATTGTTGTCAAACGAGTTGTTTCAGAATTCTGAATTACACCCTTCTGGAAACTTTTTATAACAAAGTTTCATGTCTAGGATCAATTTTTCAAGTTGTGTACTTCCATGTAAGCTTTTAACATTTTTAATGTGCAAGTTTCCCCAGACGCCCTGAAATAACTCAGCCAAGTCTTCATCAATCTTTGCTAAAATGATCATGTTTGGCCAACTTCATACACACACTAAGTGCTTCATGAGCTATTAGCCTTAAAATCAGTGTTTATAAAACTGAATCCTTTCAGCCAGATGCTCTACCTGTGTCTCATCTTAAACTGACCACTATTGTTGTTCACACAGTCTATTAAAACATGCTATGTCAACAGTGTCTTTGAGATAAGACGGGCCTCTTGCAGGGCTGTAAAACGGTACACTGACCTCGTATATTAAAGTTGAGACTCTGGTGACATTTAGGTGCTTGTTTTTGGGTTACCCCCACCTCTGTGTCATAAAGAAGAGAAAGGGAGGTGGGCCAGTCGAGGGGTCAGAGATGGCCATTCGCGGATAAGGACCGTAACCAATTAGATAGGAGTGTTTACAAAGCACCGTACAGCCATTATTGAGGCCGGATGGGAAGGACAAGAAGAAAACAGAGAATGATGGATGGAGATTTATGGGAGTTGTTGAGTGCTGATCCGTGCTTTCATATACGGCTTATGTGAACAAATCTGCCACTATATGGCATTAAAGCCTCATAAATAGATAACAAAAATATTCAAGATAAACTCTCGGGTTAGATTGGCTGACTCTTAGTTTGAACAAGATGCATCAGTCATGTTGTTTTATTGTGTTTTGTTAAGTTGCCATGGTATCTACCGACCGGGATTTGTTATATAACATCTCTATTTAATGGAAATTTACTGACAGAAGAGGAAAACAGGAAAGGGGGTGAAAGGATGTAGTCGAGCTCACTCAGAGTGTGTGTAACACAATCATGCAGAGACCTGTATCACTTATTAATGGTAATTAAGTACATAGATTCACTCGTGTGTAGGCAGAGGCTTCAGGCTGTCTGGAATCTGAATCGTACAAAATATGCAACATATTTCGATCATATTACAGTACTATCCAATATACAAAGGAGAAAATATGATCTAAAAAATGTTATACATAAAAATGTATTTATACAAGAACATCTCTTTACAATTAAGAACATTTAAGATAATTAGGATCTAATGAAAATCACAGTTAAAATCAAAAAAGTAAAACATCTATAGAAGCATTTTTTGGTCAAAATGAAAATGTTACTATACAGTAGTCAACATTTGAAGTGCATCGAAACCTTTTTATCAAAGTTGTCCTAAAACCAAAACAATAACCGTTCTTGTCTTATAGGACAACTTTGATTAATTTTTTTGATCCACTTCAGATGTTGACCACTATATATATGGAAAGTTACTTTTAAAAGTAATGCATTACAACATTGCGTTACTCCAAAAAAAGTAACCAAATGTATTACTTTTTTATGGAAAAAATGCATTATGTTACTTTTATTTATAAAAAAAAAAAAACTGTAAAGCAACTGTAAAGTGCTTTTTTTTACACCTAAAACAAAGTTTTTAAGCCTCAAGGTCTTTGCACACTGAATTTTCGCATGTAAAAAAATAATTACAACCTCATGTTTAAACACTGCCTCTGAAACATTCGTCTGTCATAAAAAGTTCAGATCGGGTTTTATCCTCTGCGTTTTTGCATCCGTGGCAAGCATTTTGATAGGAAAAGATGACGGATATGAAAAAAATGAAAAAAAAAAAAAAAAACGCATACGAAAATTTCAGACTCAGTCTGCAGTGACTTTCAGTCTAAAGGAAGCGCCTCTGAACCTCACTCCTAATTTCTCTCAGCGTGGGGACAGAAGAGCTGTCAGTTAATAAATTGTGAAACAAAGTAACTTGTGTTACTTATTTGAAAAAGTAACTCAGTTAAAAGTAACGCAGTACTTCAGTAGTTACTTGAAAAAGTAATCAGATTACTTTTTTCAGTAATCTGATCTGAATTTTATTTTTATATACTTACTTTTTGAACATGTTTATCAGATACACCCATTTAAAGGGCACTTGAGTTGCAACACTGTTAGTAAAACCTTGTTTCTGCATGCCACCTAATGACCTCAGCATGCATCATGAGCTTGTACTTTTGATTGTGAAAGATTTTAATACTTTTGCATGCCCAGGTCTGTCAGTAAAGGAGAAAAAAATGAAATGTGGGGTTGGGGGGGTTCAGCAAATAATAATGGTGTAGCGTCGAAGGTTTTGCTTGTCTGTGAGACAAATTAGTATTTGAGCCGCCTTTGACTTTCTGGGGAACTGTTGGGATTTGTATGGGGGGCGTTTCCATGGCAAACATCCTGGAATGTGTGTGAATGAATGGCCAGGCCGGTGTGAGAGGGACTCTTTGGAGCCCTGTCCTTTGTCCACCCAGGGCAGCGCTGCCAGGACGCATCAAATCCGTCCTGACATCCAGAGAAATGAAGGCGAAAGTGGACAGGGCTTGTAACACAAGACCCTCGCTGAGTTCTGGGAACTTTTCCGAATTGTGTGTTTGTGGGTAAATCAACAACTGCTCAATATCGCTGCGGGTAGCCACCGGACTGTCTGACCCGCTCTTGATATTTCCTGGGGTGCAAAACTGTGTTTTTGTCTGGCATGATGGCCAAATGCAGCCAACTCGTGTAGCTGATGAAGAACATGATAATATTCCAATTAATTAAACAAGTTTCAATTTATGCGTGAGCATTTTTAAGTATTGAGTACAGTAATTATGGCTTAATGACATTTAATTGCCGCGTAACATATTTACAATGTTTAGAAATCGCTTTAGGGAATACCTGTACAAACATATTCCCTAAAATGTTTATTGTAGGCAAGGCTCACTAATAAATGATGGCCCAAGGCCAGATGGCGGTACTTACACTTGTCCTAAATATTATTTGGATGAAAATTCAACACTTAATTTAACTATTTAAAGGGGTCATCAGATGCCCATTTTCCACAAGTTGATATGATTTGTTAGGGTCTTAATGAGAAGTCTGTAACATACTTTGATTAAAATTTCTCAGTGGTAGTGTAAAAAACACCCTTTTTACCTTCAGTCCTTTTCAGAGCGAGCCGTTTTTTGCATTTGCCTTTAAATGCAAATGAGCTCTGCTCACCCCGCCCCACTCTTCTGTGGGGTGACGAGCAGTATTGTTTACGTTAGCTGCATTTAGCCATGAAACATGCTAACTAGCACATTATTAGGAAAGGCGATATGCAAAGATGCTAAAAAAATAAACCCCTTATACTCACTTCTGTTGTAGGTGAAGCTGGATCACGAATGATTAGCGTGAACATAGACACATTTATGTATCTTGCTGGGCACATTTCCTTCAAAAGCGCAAGTAACGTTAATCTTCTGCATCTTCAGCAGCTCAGATGTCAGGAGTAAACGACAACCGCTATGTTCATTATTACGTCCAACAACAAAACACCTCAATCCCTAAATCTGACATTCTTGTCTTCCCCTGCACCGGAGTCAACACAATGGTGGTCGACTGTTTACAGCTCACTCAGGGTGGGTCTAAGGTAAGACGGACATGTCAATCAACTATCGTGGGAGCAGCCTTGGTCGGTGTGACATCACGCAGACAAGATGCTGACAATGGCTTGATTTGAAAAAGGGGATATTACTTATAAATTTAAAAAAAATATTATGTTCAAACAACACATAAGTGAGTGGTCACACGTAAAACCTGTGGTCCCCATTCATCTAAATCTCCATATGAGCTCTAAACATCATGAGGCTGTGTTTAAGAAAGGATGCCAGGGAGCTTGATCATGAAAAAATCATAAGCATAATTATTTTGGTCAGTGCTGTAGTTACGATTTTTTAACACTATTAAACATCAGAGATATGACCAAAATCTTATATGAGTTATTTTTGTCTTGAAAGCAATATATTTTCATGGAAAAAGTTCACTCCATAGTCTCCATTGTCAGCAGCAGGTTTATTAGGTTGCTGTCACTTTAAGACCTAAAACACAGATCTAATATACTGACACACATCCGATCTCTTATTCAAACAGTGTATGTTCACTTCAGAAAAACCGACTGTGTGTGTGTGTGTGTGAATGCTCACCAAAACATTTTGACTTTTTTTTTTTTTTTTTTTTTTGTATATGAAAAGTGTAAAAAATAAAATAAATTAATTGCACAGCTCTAGTTCCATCAATGTCCATGTTGGTGGTAGTGTGAATTTTAACCCAGTTTCCTAGAGTCTGTTTGCGGTTCAGTGTAGGGATATTAGGGCTGCACGATAAATCGAAATGAAATCGCAATCACGATTAATTTAAAGCTGCGAGTGTCATGCGTATCTTTCAGTGAAGTACGGTTCTGTGATCAGCAGTAAATCTCCATCCGAAGGCCAGAGGGCGCTCTCACGCGGGAACTCCAAATCAGGAAATCACTTAAAGATTTAACTGCTTTCACTGATTCAACGTGACTAATAAAAACACGACTACAACGATGTATGGTTTATCTGAGTTTTTCTTTTTAGAATTTTCCTTATAATACAGTATGTAATAATGCAATGCCTTTATCGCTGCTTAGAATACTATGAATACTATCCGTGCCTTATTCTGTGTAAAAAGCCATATCATCTCAAGGAAGGATTTATTTCAAACACTTGACTGACGTTATGAAGTGAATTTGGAGTAAAAACATGTTATTAAATGTGGTATTTTCACGCGCTTTCAGATGTAGCAGCATTTCTACACAGAGCCGTAGTTCGTGAGAAGCTACGCAAACAGCTGTCATTATTGCAAACGATTTCTTTCGATTTCATAATCGTGCGATTAAATTGTCTGCGACAATGAACGCAATACAGCATAGCTTTTCAGTGAACTACGGCTTTGTGTACTAAATGCTGCTCCATCTGAAAGCACCTGCTGGAGATTTACTACAGATTACACAACCGGCTTCACAACCGGCTGAAAAAATGTGCATGACAATCACCTTTGATTAATCGTGCAGCTTTCACACCATGTAGTTATAAGAACTAGCCAGCTTGGGCCATTTTCAGGACCTATAAAGCGGCCGACAGCAACGTCTTTATTCGCAGCATTTGCAAATGTCAGCAGCTACTGAATAGAGAACGCCATGATCTGAGCCGTTTTTGTTGTGTGTTGTGGGTTTCATGATAACGGAGATGAAATGTAAGCACACAATTCACGCAATTGAAAGAGCATGAAAAATAATTGAGTCTAAGAAAAGGACACAATGCTGCAGACAACAGGTATCTAAATGCTGTTATTATTGCTGTTTTCCATGTTCGTGGAGTAAATATTTTTACACTGATTTTTAAAAATGCCAGGTAGCCAGTGTTTCGTATCCGTTTGACCAATCAACGTACACTTAAGTCACTGGTAGTTCCTATAGAACTCTTTTAGACCCGACTCTGAAGTAGAAACTAATTTAGTTCCCCCAAACGGAGGTCATAGAACTAAATACATTCCTAGTCGTTGCAGTGCGAACACGCCAAAAAGTGTGTACTCCCGGCCTGTAGTTCTAAGAACTATGAAAAGGTTCCTTCAGTGCGAAAGCCCCAATAGATACCTGTCATTACAACAACCCATCTCTCCTCACAGCTCCCAGTGTCTTTGAACTTTTCCTAGGAAGTTGATGAAACCGTGTGTAGAAGTGTGGAAGAGAAGAGTAGTCTCCAGTTTACAAGAGAGAGAGTTCTTTCACAACACGGGTTTCTTTCAGCATCTACATCCCCTCGCAGGGCTTAAGCTCCGGCCATCAGCAGGTCAGGTAGAGCTACAAAGAAACACAGCACAGAGGAGTGATTGTATCACCAACTCAAGAGCCCCTCACCTCAAAACCAGACCCACATGGAATATGCACTCTTATTGGGATGCTTCTGCAGAATGCATATAAAAGAGCGTTATCAAATAAATGCTTGTTATCCAATGACCCCCATGATGTGAGATTCAATTCTGCGGAAAATTGAGTTGCGTGGGCACAGGTCCTGTGCGGGCCTGCTCATAACACACAGATAGGGTCTGAACTCACTCTTTTCCCCTCCTCAAACAAAAGTTTCCCAGTTGTGAGGCTGACGTTGCCCTCCTTAGATTCTGGGGAGTTAAAAAAAAGCAATGTTATGCCTATTGCTTTGTGCCATGGAGCCTCCAGCAGTCTCCATTTCCTGCCTTAACCTGCCCTCTTGTTGTAGTTCCTTGGAATGTTCTCCGATTCTAGAGATCTTTGTGTAGTAATTGTGTATAATTAATTCTACTTTAATAGAATCTTAATGCCGGCAAACTACCAAGATCAGTGGAATTTATTTTTGGGACTTTCAAGTTCTAATGTGGAACTTGGTGCACGGATCGAATCGTTCAATTTCTGGTTTCTAGTCCTGAGATGCCTCACCACCTCATTTCATCCTCCACTTAAACCTTAGAATGAATTATTCATTTTCAGACCTTCACAGCTGTCATGCCATTTCTCATGAGTGTCAAGAACATCCACTGTGAAGACACTTAAGTGTCAAGCTGATTTACATCAGAGCGTTTTCGCTAAGCACTGCAAACTTCGTGTCCGGTGTGATTCAACACAATGTGAAAGTCTGACACCAGCTTGTGACTCTGAGGGTTGGAAAAGCTTACAAAGTTCAAAAGCTCCTCTGGAAAGTGTTTGCCCCTCAGAAAATAATCAACTTGAGCCTTTATATTTATCCAGTCTGTTCTATTTCCGCTTTACTTGTCTATGTTGCCCCATTTCACATCTAATAGACGCAGCAGTCAGCTCTGAGGAGCCAGTCTGAGGCCATGGGTTCAGGAAATGAACAGCTCCTTTGGCTTACCCCATATGGATTGAGTAAAAGCATCTGACCTGCTTTCCGTGTGATAAAATGCTGAGCCAAAATACCTGCATTGCAAAATAGACCGCATACGATGTTGCTCCATGATTCCTGATAAGATGAGTCAGGCATGTTTTGGGTTAAAGTCAAAGAGGCAGCTTCCAGACTGACGCTGCAGACATCTAGAAATTTAGGATTTGTTTCTTGCACAAGCAGCTACTCAGGATTTCTGTGCCTTTTAAGATGCCTCTTTTGGTCAAATTCTAAAGCAGCATTGCATATATCCTTCGCAAAGAAGGCACTCCCAGAATCTGTTGCAAGGAACATCCATCCCCAATGGCAAACAAACCAAACTCCGCTGTAACTTGAGTCTTCCAGAGTGTTCCAAAATGGTCCTTTATGAGGTTCTGGTAGAATGCTAAAAGCCTGGCTGAAAATATCAAGCATGTTTAATATCCTCTGACTGGATGGGAGTCTGTAGCTAACATACACTATACAATCTTCTATGAAATCTGACTGTCCAAAACCTGCAGAGTAAATTTTGGCAAATAGATTGACTTGTCGAAACTTCAAATCAGGCCAGGAATCTGGGCAAAAGTCATGGAATATAGGTTAGGTTGCAAAGAGGCGTAAAATTTCTGGTAAATTTAGGGGGAAAAAGTTCCCAGAAATTTACTAGAAGTTTTCTGCCCTCTTTGCAACCCTAAGTGTAGGTAACTGATTGCAAGAAAGCTCACTTGTTTTGCAGCAGAATTTACCTCTCATTTACTGGAGGCATGATGAAATGGTCATTTTTTAAGTAATGGCTGCCAAGCTATGACTCAACATTTAAAGATATTAAGGGGAGAAATGTAGGTTATTCAGCCGCTGGTGCATGGTTCATTCCAAAAGCACCACAGTGCAGCTTGGCCCGTTCTTTATGGGGCCACTTGTGCCTCAAGTGACAGCTTCCCCTTCGAAAGTGATATGTTTGCACTAATGGCTGTCAGTGAGGACTTCACTAAGACAAGATTCTGGATGGAGATTTACATCTAGCACCTATGAAGTATTTGAGGAGGGGTGCACGAAGACAGGCCTGTTACTCACCTGTGTGAGTTCTTGCTTTGATTTTGGCATGCCCTAACAAAATACATCCAACCCAGACAAGTAGCATTTTCATTTGTCATACTTTTGTAAACATCAGATCATACAGGGTGTCTGTGCCCAGAGGACACTGTTTTTTGTTGCCTGAGCTTGTACTAAAATGAATATATCTCCTCCTTATCACCCTCTGTTTCTTTTCTTTCCCATCTCATGAAATCTTGTAAATTTCAGAGTTTAGTCTCTAATTGTGCCACAGCTTGAGCAATACGAGGCACTTTTACAAGACGTTGGTTTGCTGGCAATCTCAAATGTACTGGAGTTTTTAATTTTCCATTCTCTTTATGACCACACATGGCCTCAAGTGGGGAATGATGAAAGTGTGACTCTGTGCTCTGGTATCAAAATAAGCTGGTAAAAGTTATTGAGTGGCTTCTTTATTATTTGGCTGTAGGCTGCATCTGTCCCAAAAGTATTGTTTTGTAGTTGTCAAAAGTTTCTTTTTCCACCACTCTCTCCATCTCTTTAAAGTTTTGTGTTTTTTTTCCCACTCAGGTTTTCAGCGTTGCATCATGCTGCTCTCACGGGCACTACGGAGTTGCTCTCTCTGCTGTTGGAAGCTCAGGCTGTTGTGGACATCAAGGATAGCAATGGTTAGAACTGCCTCATCATTTACTGCAGCTTTACATTGAGTAAAATATCAAATGGTTGTGATTTATTTGCATGTTAATCCTGATAGAAGACCTCAGCCTTCCTGTTGACCGTTACATAGCAGGGCCATTCAGAAGTGAATTAAATTTCTAATCAGTTTCTTTAAAGGAGAAGTTCACTTCCAGAACACAGTTAGAACAGATAATTTACTCACCCCTTTTTCATCAAAGATGCTCATGTCATGTCATAAAGAAATTATGTTTTTTTATGGGATAATTTTTGTGCCAATAAGAATGAACGTAACTTTATAAAACTGAACGTAACTTTCCAATAAACGATCAAAAATATGCCACTGCAAAAGAAGAAAAACACAATGAAAATGAAAAAATGAACTCAGTCGCACGAATTTAACATGCTCTTCAAATATGCTTCATTCTTTGTTAATGATTTTCAAAGAATCGTTTTCGCGAATCATGGATTCTGAATGCGTTGCCACAGCTTTCGCTTACGCTTCGCAAATTTTCGTTTGCTGTTTTGGCACAAACCTCTCGTGGGGGCGGGCTTAACAGCGATCTACTCTGATTGGCTAATGAGCTTTTGATGGACAGTTGCTCTCTGACCTGGAAGCACGGACGGTGACGTCAGTGGCGCACATATTGGAAAGTTGTTGCGGTGTGCAATACGTCGTGCTTTGTTTATATTAAGTATTAATGTTATTAGTATTTCACCTATGGTCGTCTCTTAGTTTCTAAAGATGAGCTCCCAGGAAAGACACGGAGCAGCATCATCTTCCACCTCAGCTTGTCCCTCAGGGCAGCTTGAAGTAGGTTCGTGTTACTAAAGTAACGTTAATCAATAACATCGATAAAAGTTTTATTCATGTACAGTGTGCAACAGTTCTGATAGTTTCTATAAACAAAGCACGACGTATTGCGCCACTGACGTCACCGTCCGTGCTTCCAGGTCAGAGAGCAACTGTCCATCAAAAGCTCATTAGCCAATCAGAGTAGATCGCTGTTAAGCCCGCCCCCACGAGAGGTTTGTGCCAAAACAGCAAACGAAAATTTGCGAAGCGTAAGCGAAAGCTGTGGCAACGCATTCAGAATCCATGATTCGCGAAAACGATTCTTTGAAAATCATTAACAAAGAATGGAGCATATTTGAAGAGCATGTTAAATTCGTGCGACTGAGTTCATTTTTTCATTTTCATTGTGTTTTTCTTCTTTTGCAGTGGCATATTTTTGATCGTTTCTTGGAAAGTTACGTTCAGTTTTATAAAGTTACGTTCATTCTTATTGGCACAAAAATAATCCCATATTTTTTGAGGAAAACATTTCAGGATATAGTGGACTTCTATGGTGCCTGCGAGTTTGAAATTCCAAAATGCAGTTTAAATGCAGCTTCAAAGGGCTCTAAATGATCCCAGCCAAGGAAGAGGGGTCTTATCTAGCTAAATGATTGGTTATTTTCTAAAAAAATTGACAATTTATATACTTTTTGACCTCAAATGCTTGTCATGTCTAGCTCTGCGTGAACTCTGTTTATTCCGGTTCAAGACAGTTAGGGTATGTTGAAAAACTCTTTTCTCATTTTCTCCTTCAACTTCAAAATCGACCTACATCGCAGCAGAAGTACCGACCCAGTGTTTACAAAGTGGACATGCAAAGAAGATCAAACACCCTTTACAAAAAAAGGTAAAACAGCGATGGAGGACGATTTTGAAGTTGGAGAAGAAAATGAGGTGGGAGTTTTTCGACACACCCAAAATGCCATGAACCAGAATACACAGAGTTCACGCAGAGCTAGACAAGATGAGCATTTGAGGTTAAAAAGTATATAAATTGTCAATTTCTTTTTAAAAAACAACCGATCGTTTTGCTAGGTAAGACCCTTCCTCCTTGGCTGGGATCATTTAGAGCCATTTGAAGCTGCAGTGAAACAAAAGTTCAAAATCGCACCATTGAAAAATGCTGAAATGTTTTCCTCAACAAAACAAAATTTCTTTACAACTGAAGAAAGAAAGACATGAACATCATGAATGATATAGGGGTGAGCAAATGATCAGGAAATTTTAATTCTGGAGTAAACTAATTCTTAAAGGAGAAGTCCACTTCCAGAACAAAAAATTACAGATAATTTACTCACCCCCTTGTCATCCAGGATGTTCATGTCTTTCTTTCTTCAGTTGAAAAGAATTTAAGGTTTTCGAGGAAAACATTCCAGGATTTGTCTCCATATAGTGGACTTCAATGGGGATCAGTGCGTTGAAGGTCCAAATTGCAGTTTCAATGCAACTTCAAAGGGCTCTACATGATTCCAGCTGAAGAGTAAGGGTCTTATCTAGCAAAACGATCTGTCATTTTCTAAAAAAAAAAAAAAAAAAAACTTATTTTTTTAACAACAAATGCTTCTCTTGCAATAGCTTGACGCATTACGTAATCACATTGGAAAGGTTACGCATGACGTAGCAGAAGTACCCAAACTAGTGTTTACAAAGCAAAATTAAACGCGCTTTACAAAAAGAGGTAAAACAACGATGTCTGAAGATTTTGAAGTTGGAGGATAAAATGAGATGGATTTTTTTGCCCTACCCTACCTTTTTGAACCAAAGTACACAGACAAAGAACTAACCACATGTGACCTTTCCAACATAATTACCCAATATGTGAAGCTGTAGACCCACTTTATTGCAGAATAAGCTTTTGTGGTCAAAAAGTATATAAATTTGTATTTTTTTAGAAAATTACTGATTGTTGTACTGGATAAGACCCTTATTCCTTGGTGGGATCATGTTGAGCATTGAAGCTGCAGTTTGGATCTTCAACCCATTGGCTACCACTGAAGTTCACTATATGAAAAAATCTTGGAATGTTTTCTTCAAAATCCTTAATTTCTTTTTGACTAAAGAAAGAAAGACATGAACATCTTGGATAACATGGGGGTTAACTAATCCTTTAATTGAAATGAAGTGGAATTGAGATAGAAAGCAGGATGCAGAATAATATGAATTAAAACATGTACTTAACATATAGTATTTCTTGAAACATTAGATGGCATACATTTGCATTCTTACTCACGTATTGAAATGGAGCCAAGTCTTAAATTTTGTCCAGTCTTGTACAGAGCCTGCATAACTCTGCGTCAGAGATTTAATTTGTTATGCTTTGCTCCGCAGGCATGCGGCCGCTGCATTACGCAGCGTGGCAGGGTAAAGCTGACTCAGTGCTCATGCTGCTGAGATCAGGGGCTGCTGTTAACAACGCGTCTCATGACGGGCAGATTCCACTGCACCTGGCTGCTCAGTACGGACACTATGACGTGGTGCGTATCTGTTAGACCAGTAGTTCCCACCCAAGTTCCCCCCAACTCTGCACAGTTTGCATGTCTTCTTAATCAAACACTCCTGATTCAACTCATCGGCTCATTAGTAGAGACTCCGAGACCTGAAATGGGAGTGTCAGACAAAGGAGACATGCAAAATGCAAAGCACTGCATTAGAACACACTCAGATGCTTCAAAAGTGAACAAACAAGCAGAACAGTTTTGCACTGTGGCTTAAATGGGCCAGCCTGACAGTGTTTTTCTATTGAAAATCATTCCATATTTACTCTGCTTATAATTTTGGTTCCAAAAGCCCACTGGGA
This sequence comes from Labeo rohita, assembly GCF_022985175.1. NCBI lineage: Eukaryota > Metazoa > Chordata > Actinopteri > Cypriniformes > Cyprinidae > Labeo > Labeo rohita. Next base: position 33,642,920 of record NC_066871.1, read on the forward strand.
AATCTTGCCAGTCCATCCCTGTTTGAGAAACAGTGTTGTTGGATACAGCACCTGCAAATCATCTGACATCACCTCACTGAAATCCAAAGAAATGTGATATCTGCATTGCGACATCAACAAGTGACCCCAGATGGGTTTTTGTGTATGCTAGTGATGGATCAGAGATAATCTGCCTGTTTTTATGAGTACTTCTTTGTCTCATGTCTCAGAGTTGGTACAATAAAATATTATTCTTCAATTCTTTCTCTCTCTGTTTATCAGTCTGAGATGTTGTTGCAGCACCAGTCGAACCCGTGCATTCTCAACAAGGCTAAGAAGACTCCTCTGGATCTGGCCTGTGAGTTTGGCCGAGCGAAGGTCAGTGAGCTCATCTCTATAGGGACTTATCTGTATTTCAGTACTAGTGTGTTTGTGCTCATTCTTTACACGAGATGTCGTTTGTTACATCACTGTCACTATGGTTACAGTGATCTCATAAATTACATCTGATGTGCGGAGGAATCTCAGAAAATTTGATAAGAACATATCCCGGTCATATTTAACCTCAAAATTTGATTTCGGGGAGAAATTTGACTATGTACTTGACCATTTAAATGAGTTTACAGATAGGACGCACTTCATGGAGACACCCGTCTGTATGCTACAAAATTATTTTCCTCATCTCTCTCCATCTGCCCTGACTGTGATTTGTTTTCCTGTCTGTTTTTGTGTGTCATTCATGTACCGAGTGAATGAGAGCTCAGATTTCAGTAGCTGCTTTGTTTCACATGTTCTCGCGCACACATGCCCAGTGGTGTGTGATTTCACTTCAGCTGTGTATTTAGGTCATTTCGAGGTGTTACTTTAATGGTGGTGTGTGTATGTGTGGTATTTAATCAGCTGCTGTATTGAGGTATCAGGGTGCGGCTGAAGCAACTGGATAATGTCTTTCTCGCCCTACGTGTGTGCTGACGCGCAAGAAATCCACTCGGTACTGCCTGCTTTGGGTGTGTCTTTAAAATGCACAGCAGTGAGGCTGTCCTCAGCATGACCTGTGATCGCTTTTAATATACGATCAATAGAGCCATCATGTGTATATTTATAGATGGAAAAATGCTAACTTTATTTGTGTCAGTCAAGTGTTTACTTACAGTTGAGGTCAAAAGTTTACACACGCCTTGCAGATTCTGCAAAATGTTAATTATTTTACCAAAATAAGTGGGATCGTAAAAATGCATGTTATTTTTTATTTAGTACTGACCTGAACAAGATATTGCACATAAAAGATGTTTACATATAGTCCACAAGAGAAAATAATAGTTGAATTTATAAAAATGACCCGGTTCAAAAGTTTACATACGCTGTATTAATACTGTGTTGTTACCTGAATGATCCACAGCTGTGTTTTTTTGTTTAGTGATAGTTGTTAATGAGTCCCTTGTTTGTCCTGAACAGTTAAACTGCCTACTGTTCTTCAGAAAAATCCTTCAGGTCCTTCAGGTTCTTTGGTTTTTCAGCATTTTTGTGTATTTGAACCCTTTCCAACAATGACTGTATGATTTTGAGATCCATCTTTTCACACTGAGGACAACTGAGGGACTCATATGCAACTATTACGGAGGGTTCAAACACTTACTGATGCTTCAGAAGGAAAAACTATGCATTTATAGCCGGGGGATGTAAACTGTTAAACAGAATTTACATTTAGTACTGCCCTTCAGAAGCTACAAAAGATACTTGTTTCCCAGAAGACAAAATAAGTTACATTTTCCCTGATTTTCAAATTCAAAACTTAATGCATTTTAATGCATCGTGTTTCTTTCTGGTGTATCTGTGAATGTTTGAACCTTCTGTAATAGTTGCATATGAGTCCCTCATTTTTCCTTAGTGTGAAAAGATGGATCTCAAAATCATAGTCATTGTTGGAAAGGGGTTAAATACACAAAAATGCTGGAAAACCAAAGAATTTGTGGGACCTGAAGGATTTTCCTAAAGAACAGCAGACAGTTTAACTGTTCAGGACAAACAACAAAAAAAAGTCCACCGTCAGAAACAGTGACAGACATCAAAAACCTGGCTCGCCTCACAACGTTTGGCTGCTGTGCAGCATTTTTCTTTTTGCATAAAGTTGATCGTTTTCACTGTTTGCTCCACTTCACTCTACACTATCCCACAATCCCTAGTGCAAACCTGACGCTTGACTTCCAAACTGTAGAAAATTATTTGAAACGTCTACAGCTCCACTGACTCTCCTCCAATGGACACACACCATTAGTGTTTGTGGCCCAGATGTTTTTGGGTGTTAATGGTCCCTGGGACACATTAGCATGACCTCATAGTCACCTGTGAGGCCTCCGAGAGCCAACACTCACCTTCCCAAGAGCCCTCTGTGTGTGTGTGTGTGTGTGTGTTTTCATACCTTTCTTATCTTCCTGCCTTTTCCTTTTCTGTCTCTACACTTTTATTCAAAAATCTTGCTCTGAGTTCATTTTAACAATAAAAACTGTACATGGCATTAGCAGAAGTGTTTGTAGCTCATCTGTGTACTACATATTCTGTTTAAAGCCACAATTTACTTAATAATGGATTCAATTAATAATAATGTCCTGTTTGTGCTTTAGGAACGAGGCCAATTGAGAATAATGGAGTAATCAAGTAATTTAGTTCTCTTTTTCTTTTGTAGGTGGCTCAGCTATTGTTGAGCAGTAATATGGTTGCGTCTCTGTTAGAGGGAGATCGGAAAGACGGATCAGACTCAAACTGTAACACTCCTCTGCACCTCGCCGCACGCAACGGACACAAGGACGTCATCCGGTGAGCTCTTGAAAACCTCTTTTGTGTGTAGTGCATCTGTAGGCATCAGTCTCAGCTGTGTCCAACTGCCCTGTCTCTCTGGAGAGTTGTGTATGTGTTTACACTTCATTTGATTCTCCAGCTAAGGTGTTTTCCATAGATGTTAGTACAGAAACACTGCTGATATACTGTAAACTTGACCCTCATAATACATTGTGATTGGATGACCCACATTCAGAACCGATCTGTGAGGCACATCTGTGAACACACATCAGTTGATTTCCATATTGATGCACCAAAGTGCACTATTGCTTCATAGCAAGTCATACCGTCCCAGGTGTATTTGATTTTTCTTTAGATGAACACAAGAAAGAACAATAATCCATCTCTAGTCCACATAATGAAAGTGAATGCAATGAAAGTCCATATAATGAAAGTGACACAAGTGATTTATGTGACACTTCTCAGCACGCGTACATGATGCTTCTTAACAAACTTGCGTTACAACTACTTGATGCTTCACCACAAGCTTACATAACACTTCACAACACTCTTAGTCAGGGGTAGGCAAGTTCAGTCTTAGAGAGCCGCTGTCCAGCAGAGTTTAGCTCAACCCTGAACAAACACACCTGAACAAGCTAATCAATGTCTTCAGGATTACTAAGGCTATAGGCAGGTGAGGGTTTTTTCAAGGTTGGAGCTAAACTGCAGGGCAGCGGCTCTTCTACCCCTGCTCTTAGTGAAGCTTAATGCGCATTTGTGACGCTTCACATTGTGCTCACGTCATGCTTAATGATGCTTCACAACACGCTTATGAGTCATTCTATATTTAGGGGTATATTTCATGTCAGCCAAAAAGTCAGGAAATCTTTTCTTTTTTCATAAATAAACTAGGTGGTTGAAAAATATATCCCCTTTAATGTGCTAAATTAATTATTTGGCAGGCTTAAGCTCTAATGCCTTTTTTAAAATGTTAATGAAAAATAACATTTGATTCATTATTTTGTCAACTGTGTTACTGACAAATGCTGTGTCAAATAAAACATGAATGAAGTACCACATGTTTGATAACAGATTTGTTTGAAAGTTTTTGAGTCTGTTTACCAGAGTTTTTTAGGATATCTGTCAAACTGATTTGAAAATATGAATTTAGGGCTTCATAATGGGCATTTTGTGGGAGGCTGTAATGAAGGATGGAACTTTTCTTTAACATAAATCCACAGTATGCTAAATTTAGTGTTATTCACCATCCTTACCCAAGACTTTCATCTCCAAAGATGTCCCCATCTTTTTTTTATGACAATTTAGGTCACATTTATGACATAAAAACCACACATAACACAGTTGACAAAGTAACATAGTTGACAAGAGTAACACAGTTGACAGGACACATTAGAAGAAAAAGAGAAAACTTAAGGTTTAAACTTTTTATCTTAACTTTTTCAGTTCATTTTGGCTGTTCATTTTTAACAGCCAAGCAGACATAGATATATGTCAAATCTATAATATTATATAGGTTCATAGAAAGTGTGACTGTGATTAGAGCACAAATTGCCAAATTTGTCAACCGTGTTAATCCTTGTCAACTGTGTTACAGTTGATGGGTAACACAGTTGACAGGTAACACAGTTGATATTTCAGCCATTTTTGGGCCTTGTGCAAACTGCTGACCTTGGACTAGTTAGTACATGACCTTGATCAGCTTATGTTTTTATATTCTTTCTCTGCATATTTATAAATATATGACGAAAGTTCATGTTGATAACACAGTTGACGGTCAGTTATCTACTCTATGTGCAGACAACAATACCAATAAATTATTAAAAAGGAGAAATTATGATTTACCACACTGTCTTCAAATTTCTCTCCAAAAAAGGAAATTACATCACCTGATGTTGGACATGTGACTTTGGAACAAACCATTGCTGATTTATAGAGGGGTTGTATGGATCTGACACAGAAAAAAACGTACATTTTCGATTCATCAAAATATCCAGCATTAGCAGCTATTACTGCTCTGCATAATCTGGGCCTAAATTCATTGTATTGTAAACTTAATTGGCAATCAATTATTGAAGCTATTAAGGTGTGCTGACCCAAAAACCTTTTAAAAACCTGGGCCAAGTTTAAACCAGTAACCAGGCATCACAGCTGACAAAGGGGCATGTGTGACTTTGACATGTATATATTGCCATTATTATGTAAGCAAAATGAAAATTATTATTGCTGGTCTTCAATGATAATGTCAAGTTACTTTAATGTATTTGCACCAAAAAATTATAAGAATTTATGCTGATATTGTCCAAAACCACACTTTGCCAGGGTTGTTTCCAAACTTTTGGAGGGCAGTGTATATACATGTATTTTAGAGCTAATCTGAAGAGCAAAACCTCACATTTACCAAATCGGACAGCACAAAAACAGCAAATTCCAGTACAGAATATGCCATTTTTGCAGGATAAAAGATGGGTATGTGTTGGAGTTTTGTATTAAATAAATTAGAAATGACCCCTGATATAAAAGTGATCATTGCTTTAACTGAAAGGTTGTTGAAAAATAAGTAAAACTGTCCATGGACATGACATGTACCCCTAATTATGGATTGACTCTTAGATAACACCTAACATCACAAGAGGTGCGGGAAACGCCACACACGTCTTGTGTAACACAGGCTTTAGTGATGCTTCATAACATGCTTCTATGATTCTTCTTAACATGCTTGCATGACATTTCTCAATACTTTTAGTGATGTTTACAACATACTTGAATAACACAACGAAACACACATCATGTCATGCTTCTCAATACTGTTATGTGACACTTATGTGACACTAAGCTATGTGCTTAGTTGGTAGTTTTTTCATAAAAAGCTAGTCAGATGACTCCTTACCAGAGCTTATCAGAGCTGCAATAATGATAATGATTCCTTTAAATAAGACATTTTTTGACTATAGTTGAGTAGCATTTTGTGTTTTGTAATAAAACACACCCGCTGCATCATCCCAGCAGTACGACAGGCAGACACCACACAACAGAGGATCAGACTGGGAAAGTCTGTGTGCCAACAGACAGTCAGTGTTCTCTCTGACTCACGTCCCTCCGCAAGATCGTCCTGAGGGAGAGGAGTGTCTCAGGCTTTCTAAATATGTGTGATCCATCTGTGATGAGTGCATTTCTGAGTAGATTAAATGCTGCTGTGACTCATCACTCTTACTTATGAAGACACAGCACATCCTGTACCAAACTCTTTATCGTCATATTGTTGCGGTCTGATTTACTGAGATTTACAGTTTTAAAAAGACGTCTGTGGGGGTCTATCTCATGAAAATTTAACAAAATTGGAAGCATCGTAGCATTATTTTTATGATATTTAAGCACATTTATCACTACATTTTCATTATTAAAAAGTAATTCTTAAAGGAGAAGTTCACATCCAGAGCAAAAATTTACAGATAATGTACTCACCCCCTTGTCATCCAGAATGTCCATGTCTTTCTTTCTTTAGTAGTAAAGAAATTTCAGGATTTCTCTCCATATAATAAACTTCTATGTTACTTGCGAATTTGATCTTTCAAAATGTAGTTTAAATGCAGCTTCAAAGGGCTCTAAACCATCCCAGCCGAGGAAGAAGGGTCCTATCTAGCGAAAAAGTACAATTTATATACTTTTTAACTTCAAAATTGCCGAAGTACTGACCCAGTGTTTACAAAGTGAACATGCAAAGAAGGTCCTTTAAAAAAAAGTTAAAATGTAGGACAATTTTGAAGTTGAGGGAGAACATGAGATGGGAGTTTTTTCGACATACCCTAACTGTCATGAACCGGAATACACAGCGTTCACGCAGAGTTATACAAGACTAGCGTTTGAGGTTAAAAAGTATATAAATTGTACATTTTTTTTTAGAAAATAACTGATCGTTTCGCTAGATAAGACCCTTCTTCCCTGGCTGGGATCTTTTAGAGCCCTTTGAAGCTGCATTTAAACTGTATTTTGGAAGTTCAAACTTGGGGCACCATAGAAGTCCATTATATGAGGAGGAATCCTGAAATGTTTTCCTCAAAAAACATAATTTCTTTACGACTGAAGAAAGAAAGACATGAAGATCTTGGATGACAATGGGGTGAGTACATTATATGCGAATCTTTGTTTTGGAAGTGGACTTCACCTTTAAATACGACTTTCTATATAAGAATTTCATCTTTTAAATCTCATAATTTTGACTTTTAATGTCATGAGTCATGTATTGATTTTTGTGGTAGAATTGGGCTTCTGCAGTGAGTCTCATTTTAAATGGTAAAATATGTCATAAATATTTGAATTAGTATATGTTATATACTCTCATGTAAGTATTTATTATATTGCACTAGTTTATGCTAGTTATGACAATCTAAAAAAAAAACACAAAAATGTTACATTTACATATGTGTGAGAATGAGAATTTAAAGCCGAGTATGTGCTTAATTATCATGAACACAATGCCAAAAAATCAAATCTAATCTGGAGATGATTTTGACAGGTTTTGAGAAATTCACACAGTGACATTTGTGCAGTGTGGTTCATTTTTAGTTTGCACGGTCATGAGATGTCTGTATGGTGTGTTTCTTACGGCTGTCAAACTAACAGATCCCATCCTAATGCCTGGCATTCCCAGTGCTGCACTGAAATTCCATCCAGCATTCCGACAGATGAGCGTCTCTGATTCCGCCTGATATATGTGTGTGTGTGTGTGTGTGTGTGTGTGTGTGTGTAAATTCCACAAGTCTGTGTGTATTACAAGCCCTTCGGTATGTAAATATAACACAGAATGCTAAAGAGGCTGTCGTCTCCTCTCTGTGGAGTAGTAGTAGTAGACTGTTGCCGCCAGTCCATTCATTGACTTTCCACCTCTCTCTCTCTCTGTCTTCAGGCTTCTTCTAAAAGCAGGTATTGACATCAACAGAACCACTAAAGCTGGCACAGCACTCCATGAGGCCGCCCTCTATGGGAAGACAGAGGTAGTACGGCTACTCCTGGAAGTAAGTTCATCTGTGTTTTGGAGACATTAAGTGTTTTTAATTTTAGCCTTTGAACCACTATGCAATTTCTGCTGCACAACTGAATTTTCAGAAAAATGAAATGGAACATCCTGTCATATGCTTCTTTTTGAGAATATTGTTTCACAAGCAAAACAGCTAATATATTTATGTCTTGTGTTTTTCTGTTGCGTGAATCCAGAATCATTTAAGGAGTGAAGATACATTAATAATTAGGTTTTTCCCACATTGAATACGCTTCTGCTAATCAACAGACAGCATTTACACATCCTAATGTTTGTTTCTTATAATGGCAGAATGGGATCGATGTCAATATCCGTAACACTTACAATCAAACAGCATTGGACATCGTCAACCAGTTTACCGCATGCCACGCCAGCAAAGACATCAAGCAGCTCTTACGAGGTGAGATGCAATCTGAAACTTATTTTAACACTGTACTGACTGTATTTTACCTCCTCAAGCTGTGTTGTGAATTATAGTGTGTGTATTTGTGTGTTTGTCTGCATATACATCTGAAGTGAAAAGTTTACATACACATTGCAGAATCTGCAATATGTTCTTTTTTTCAAAATAAGACGGATCATACAAAATGCATGTGATTATTTATTTAGTTATTTATTTATTTAATTTTTTTTTTAGTACTGACCTGAATAAGATATTTCACCTAAAAGATGTTTATATATAGTCCACAAGAGAAAATGGTCCGGTTCAAAAGTTTACATACACTTGAACCCTTTCCAACAATAACTGTATGATTTTAAGATCCATCTTTTTACACTGGGGACAACTGACGGACTCATATGCAACTATTATGGAAAGTTCAAACGCTCACTGATGCTCCAGAAGGAAAGAAGATGCATTATGAGCCGGGGGTGAAAATTTGAAGATCAGGGTAAATTTAACTCATTTTGTCTGCTGGGAAACATGTAAGTATATTCTGTAGCTTCTGAAGGGCAGTACTACATGAAAAAAATATGATATTAAGGCAAAGTAAGAAAAATACACACATCTTCATTCTGTTCAAAAGTTTTAACCCCCCTGCTCTTAATGCATCGTGTTTCCTTCTGAAGCATCAGTGAGTGTTTGAACCTTCTGTAATAGTTGCATATGAATCCCTCACTTGATCTCAAAATCATACAGTAATTGTTGGAAAGGGTTCAAATACACAAAAATGCTGAAAAACCAAACAAGGGACTCATGAACAACTATCACTAAACAAAAAAACACAGCTGTGAATCATTCAGGTACACTTGATTAAGAATCAAGTGTATGTAAACTTTTGGACGGGGTTATTTTTATAAATTCAAAAATGTCTTTTATGTGAAGAATCATATTCAGGTAAATACTAAATAAAAAATAACATGCATTTTGTATGATCCCTCTTATTTTGGTAAAATAATTAACATTTTGCCGATTCTGCAAAAGGTGCATGCAAACTTTTGACTTCAACTATACACAGTATGTGAGAGTGTGAATATGGCCAAGTTTGTGTGTGAGTGTGTGTTTAGGAATGGCTTCTTTGTAAGTGGTTATGGGAGACATTTAAGCTGCCATTTATTAAGCAGCTGTTTAAACTCAGGATTATATAACCGGCTGCTTTCTCTGGCTAGTTTTGAGTGCGTAAAAGAGACAAAAGACATCTCCTGTGTGTGTTTGTGTGCAGATGCACACCACAAATCTGTGGGGCCCTGCTATGAAACATAAGACAGGGGTCCCACCCACTAGAACTTATGTCATATGTGAACATTTGTGTTCTGACACAGTTTTCACAATACAACTTGTGGAATTAACTTTACTTAACTTCCAACTCTGAAGTGTAGCGTCAAACAGACTCGGTCCACACTAAAAGGTCTTAGCCTTTGTAAACACGCTATGTCAGTGTGACGCATGTGCCTGACATTAATAAGTGGAAATGTGAAACTTTTGACGTGTGATCTTTATGCATTCTGTAACATCTGCAGTATTTATTGCCGCTTTGTACGGGTGGATATAAATAAATATTTAAAGTGAATGTTGATATGAGACACTCATTCTGTTTGTGTCGTCTTTGAACTCAGGCAGTAAACAGACAGCTCTTATCATAATGAGCACAGACAGGCCCGTCTGCTTTAACCAGAGCTGCTCTGTGTGTGTGTATGTGGGCCACAACGCTTCCCTAAACCTCTGACAGACTCAGAGAGTTAATTATTGATTCAGTGAGCCTGCTGTGTGTCCATGTGTCAGCACATTCCTTCCACTGGAATAAAATCACAGAAATTACACGCTGAGAGCTTCAGATGGCAGGACCTCACTAAACTAATTTTAGGAACATTAACCTATTTCTATGACAACACTCTGAAGATTTTAGCATGGTAATTGATATGACAGTGTTAATGTGTTTGGTCATGATGGAATAGATCTGTTACGCTGCTGCAAAGCGAGTACAGGAACTTGCTACTGCCAATACATATACTGATATGATGCTGTGAGTATTTAAGAGCAGATCTATACAGGTGGAGCTGGGGAGGTGGAGGGTTTCAGAAGAACAGAAAAAAAACTCAAGGGTTGCCAGGTTTTCACCAGCCCAATTGCTGCTATAAACTAGCCCAGTCGTGTTTCAAGGGGGGTCCCCCAGTAAAAATTTCTGGATCTGGGGGGTAAAATATAAGGGTTCCAAATATAATTTTATTGGGGTCACTTCACATGAAAAACAACCCGTGGCAACAGTGTTAAAGTAGCCCAATTCCAAGAGAAAAACGCTTACAACCAATCACCTTAAAGTAGTTTATAGCTATGAATATCATCAGTTTGTGTAAGGACCCATCAGCCTGTGCAATCAAGAGTTTCATGACAGAACTTGGCATTATGTTTTTTGCATTTGCATTTTTATAACATTTCTCTAACAAATTCTCTAAAAAATATTCTAAAAAAATAGAATTGGGAAATGTATTTACATAATATCAAGCACTGTATAAATTACAGTAATACAGTAATAGATTTTAATATTATAATTTTGTGTCTACGTTTTTAATTTTAAGTGACAAAAGGAAATACACAAATAATGTGTATTTGTAAAGACAAATGAAAGACAAATTGGGGAAAAAAATGGAAAATTTTGTACATCTTAAAGTTAAATTATTCTGTCTAATGCACTTTGATAGTTCAAAATTAAGAGACCCAACCCATGTTCTTAAATAAGAAAACTTGAATTACATTCACACAGGTGTTTTAGGAAGCCAAACAAATTAGAATATTATAATAATAATAAACAAAAATGACAATAATATCGATATATTATAAAAACTGTTGCACTGCAAAATAAACGAAAATGAATATTTCATAGTTATATTATTTTTGCTTTAAACTACAGTAGGTAATTACAGTGCTTCTTTCCTAACTTCTACATCTGAAAGAGATATTTAGAATTTAGACTGCAGTAACATTACCCATTTTAGCCGCTAGCTGTCAGCAATTCATACTGCACTTTTAAGCTATTATTTTGATGGAAACGGCAGCAGAGCTTTTATTTTAAAAGAGAACTCAAGCTTAATGAAAACAGGCTTACAAAAATGCATCTAGTGAAAAGCTGTAATCATCTGCGGTAAAAGTAAAGCATAACTGGTGGCCGTTGCGTTCCCAAACACACGCAAAACTCAGTACTGCATTTAGTGTGAACTGAGCCGTTGTCAGGGTGGAAAACATCGGATCACGTGCTGATCACCTGAACGAAGTGCGTGCTTCGCTTGCTGTGTCGCTTGCTTCGCAATGCTCAGTGAAAACAGGCTTGATGAAGGGATAATGCCATATTGCGCTTTCAGTTTCAGCTTTCAAAATATTCAGAAAATCGCTTTTAAAGTTGTCCATATGAAGTTCTTAGCAATGCATATTACTAATCGAAAATTAAGTTTTGATATATTTATGGTAGGAAATTTACAAAATATCTCCATGGAATATGGTCTTCACTTAATATCCTAATGATTTTTGGCATAAAATAAAAATCCATAATTTTGACCCATACAATGTATTTTTGGCTATTGCTACAAATATAACCGTGCTACTTAAGACTGGTTTTGTGGTCCAGGGTCACATATATGAAATAACCCCCATATAGTATACATGAATCACCCCGTAGCAGATCTATATGCTACAGGTGGAGCTGGGGAAGGTGGAGGGTTTCTGAAGTGCGCTGCAACTGCTACAGCACGCACTAGTCATATATTGGAATGTTGAGAAGCAAGCTCATTGGCTACCAATACAGGAGAGAACCAATCAGCTGTGCTATGTGATAATGATGTCATTATATCAGATTGAGTTAGACGTATCGGACTGCGCCATTTGGAGTTTCATGGCAGAACTTTGGATTTGTGTGTATTTATAGGTTTTTTTCTTTATAGGGGATAGAAAATACAGTTTGTACAGTATAAAAACCATTACACCTAAGGAGAGTCCCCATAAAACTTGGAAACCAATGTGTTTGTGTGCACACGTAATTTTTTTTTATTTTTTTATTTTGAGCTGAACAGTTTCATGAAATTTAGCAATGTACTGTAACGTACAGTATGTGGTATCTTCTAGTATCTGAACTCAGTGAACTATGCAAATTTCTTGTGTTTTGATTTGACACAGATATCCGTGTGTGTGTGTGTGTGTGTTTTCAGAAGCTACAGGAGTTCTTCAGGTCAGAGCTCTGAAAGACTTCTGGAATCTTCACGACCCCACGGCCCTCACCATACGCGCCGGTGACGTCATCACGGTATGAAATGACTTCATTAAACCTCTTCACACTCAGTGTGTGTGTGCTTTTCTTAAGTACTATACCAAAGCCCTGTGTTCCTTGCCAGTCTATTCAAATAACATTTCAGAAGCAGTTTCACTTGAACTGAGGCCAGATTTTTCTCTCTCATTCTCCTTCCATGAGTTCTTTCTGTTCATCGCCTTGGTTTTTTGAGGGCGCTGAAGATACATTCACAAGTGTTTATTTGTGAACTTGAACCAACGTACATTTTTACACAGCATTGTTTCACAGGAAATTGTGGGCATAAGTAGAGTCGTTTACTGGAGGGTTCAGATGTATTTCATGAGCTGAATGTTCTGGCTGCTGTTTTGTTGTCGGGCCTGCAGCTATTATATGCTTTATGCGTGTTTGCTTAGAGTGGGCGGATGGAGTTATGTTATCTAACTTTCAAAAGCTTTTAGATCATGCATTGTCTCTGAACTCTCGACCTCCTGCTCTGTTTTGACTGGTTGTCAAGGACGTGAAAAACGGCTGGATTACAAATCCAGAAGGTTGCGTTTGCAGCAGTATGAGTGAGATCACTGTAACGTCAATGTGTTCTGCTGTGTTGTGATTGGCAGGTGATAGAGCAGCATGTGGATGGACGCTGGAAGGGCCACATTCATGACACCCAGAGGGGAACAGACCGAATCGGCTACTTCCCTCCCTCCATAGTTGAGGTCATCAGCCGGCGCTCAGGTACAATAATAACCTGGATTGTAGCAGGTTGACAGGTTTTTTTTACAGCCATTAACCCTGCAAATAACATTTGTTTCTTTACTGAATCAGTAACATGCTGACAGGTAACCTAGACTTGTCTCTTTCTTGCGTCCCACTGCTTCCCATGTAATAAATGTTCATCTCTAACCTCCATCCGCTTGCATTAACCCTGCTCCTGTCATATGTGTGTTGTCCTGTAGGGGGCACCCTGTTACGACACGCCTCTCTGCCCACCCATAGGCAGCAGCTGCTCTCCAGGTCCCCCCTCAGTCCCAGTTTGAGTCTGAGCGGGGGCGGGACCCCTCAAACTGACGACTCCTACACTCTGTACACCACTAACCCACACCTGGTCCTCCCACACGCCAATGGTCTGAGTGCCAACGCAGGTATTCACACTTGGTCCCACCTCTAAGGGTGCTTTCTCGCCCGTTTCTACCTGGTATGAGTTTTCAGTAGTCCAATCACATATGGTCAGCTAAGACTGGTACTGATTCCACCTGGCTTTAAAATGGCTTTCAAATGTGACCGCTTCTGTTCGGAGTTTCTCGGAAATGCAAAATGCATCAAATGAATACTATCGTCTGAACGAGCCTGTTACGGGAATTACGAGTGATTGGAAAAGGAAGGATTAAAAAGGATAAAGAAAGCAGCTGCGGTCTGTTTGTTTTGGTACAATGCAGGAAGGTTTGAATCACTTGTTTTGGTTTCTTACAACATGTCCCAAAATGTTAGGCCAGCAGGCTGTTCAAATGCATTTAACCAAATGAGCATCTAGAGTACGAAGGCAATCAGGTTAAATGCTTTCTGACTACCTCTGGAAGCGATTGAATGTGGAATTTATTTACACCTGTTTTTAACATTGTCCACTTGTGATTGGATTGAAGAAAAAAATTTAATACCATGTGTAAACAAGGCCTAAAGCTATCGATGCGAACCTGAATCTTTTTGACATCAGAGATCAGTTTGTTTAGTTGGTCTGAAATCACTTTTCTGAACTATACCAGTGACTGGTATGTGTGCAGTATACTTGCGCCCTCGCTAAACGTGGTCTTGGACATTTCAAAATGGGTATGAATGTAGTGGGTATTACTCAAATGGCACTTTTCCACTGCTTGGTATGGCTCAGTTTGGGGAGTTTTCCACTGTGTACAATACCTAGTACCTAGCGAGCTGTAACAATACTAAATGTGACGTGTAAAGACTGCAGATCACTGACTGGTCAGAAAGAATCGTCACTATCAGCAACAGCCACCACAGTATCGTTTGTTCACACAACTTTTTTTAAATGGCTTGCTTTAAACAACCATTAGGCCAGGTGGCAGCGCAATTTATAACAATCAGTCTATAATTCTGCCCACACTGAAGCGGTACTACACTGCAGTGGAAAAGCAAACAGAAGCAAAGTAAAGTGATCCAAGCCGTGCTGTGCCGAGTTGTAGCATGCAGTGGAAAAGTGTGAACCATTTGCCACTTTTTTAAGATAAGATGGTTTAAACCCCTTCTCAGCAGCCACACGGTCGATTTAGCAGCCAGACTTTCTACTCTGCCTTAAAAGACATGACGTAAACATGTACTAGCGAATAATGTATCGTAAGTCTGCAGTTTCTCTCAAATACTGACATGGCTCATAACAAATAAAACTGAAATGGAACAAGAACCATTTTTAATTTTATTTTATGTCATTTGTTCATTCTAAATCAAAATAATCTTTTGTAATGCAGCTTTAAATGCTTATATTCACATATCATTAGATAACAAAAACCGTTCCATTGATTAATAGGGGTGGGCAGTTTGACCAAGATCATATATCACTGAAAAACCAAAATATTTATTTTTGCTTATATAAATGGTTTATATATTAAATAACCATGTTGAATTGGTGTTTTGAACTAAGTACTTCACTTATTTTATGGTTTTAAACCAGAAGATTCATAATTACAGTTGAAGTCAAAAGTTTACATACACCTTGCAGAATCTGCAAAATGTTAATTATTTTACCAAAATAAGAGGAATCATAAAAAATGCATGATATTTTTTTATTTAGTACTGACCTGAATAAGATATTTTATATTAATCCACAAGAGAAAATAATAATTGAATTTATAAAAATGTATTATATATGTATTATATATAAATGTAATTTATAAAAAAAAGTTTACATACACTTGATTCTTAATACTGTGTTGTTACGTGAATGATCCACAGCTGTTTTTTTTTTTTTTTTTTTTTCATTGTTTAGTGATAGTGGTTCATGAGTCCCTTGTTTGTCCTGAGCAGTTAAACTGCCTGCTGTTCTTCAGAAAAATCCTTCAGGTCCCACAGATTCTTTGATTTTCAGCATTTTTGTGAATTTGACCCTTTTCCAACAATGATTTTATGATTTTGAGATCCAGTGCATTAAGAGCTGGGGGTGAAAACTTTTGAACAGAATGAAGATGTGTACATTTTTCTTATTTTGCCTAAATATCTTCTTTTTTTTTCATTTAGTACTGCCCTTCAGAAGCTACAGAAGATACTTAAATGTTTCCCAGAAGACATAATAAGTTCAATTTACCCCGAGCTTCAAATTCAAAAAGTTTTCATCCCCGGCTCTTAATGCATTGCTTTTCCTTCTAAAGCATCAGTGAATGTTTGAACCTTCTGTAATAGTTGCATATGAGTCCTTCAGTTGTTTTAATAAAGGTTTAAATACACAAAAATGCTGACCAAAGCCAAAGAATTTGTGGGACCCAAAGGATTTTTCTGAAGAACAGTGGACAGTTTAACTATTAAAGACAAACAAGGGACTCATGACCAACTATCATTAAACAAAAAACACAGCTGTGGATCATTTTTACAGTTTTAAGAATCAAGTGTATGTAAACTTTTGAACAGGGTCATTTTTATAAATTCAACTACTATTTTCTCTTGTGAACTACATGGAAACGTCTTTTATGTTAAGTATCTTATTCAGGTCAGTACTAAATAAATAATAATAAATAACATGCATTTTGTATGATCCCTGTTATTTTGGTTAAAATAATTAACATTTTGCAGATTCTGCAAGGTGTATGTAAGCGTTTGACCTCAATTGTATATAATAAGTCATTGGCAGTTAGGGTAAACGGCTGATTATTGACCCTGGGTGGGCTCATGATTCTTCTGTACGACAGATAGTAGAAAGGCTGTCTTTGCATATACTGTAAACACTATGCAGTGGCACACACTCATCTGAAGCCCCTGATTTGGGACACACACACCCTTATTATCCGCCCACACGCCTGAGGCCAGTGGCCCAAAAAGTGTTTGTGTCTGCTAGGTGGGCCTCCCAGCAGTCTGTCCCAGCACATGACCCCCAGCATGGAGGACGTGTGGGTTTTGCGGAACTCCTGCGCTGGTAAGAATCGCTGCACTCCCCTCCTCTGAAACGCTCCTCCCTTGCGCCCCCCTACTGGCTGTCACCCCCTCCCCGCTACAGACAGACCCGGCCTGTCGGACACCACACAGACCCAGTTGGTGTGTCCGTCTCCAGATGTTAACCCCCTGTTAGCATACCGCGAACCCTCCCGCTCCCGTAGCAGAACATACTGTAGGTTGTGTGCTGTCATCTGTAAACCCCATCACCACATGCCTGTGGCTTTGCCCTGCTACCCCCACCCCATCCTGCCTGCTGCTTGAGTAGAAATCCAGCCCCTTGGCACAGTGGGTACAGTGTCCTCATAGCTGTGGAGTGGCACACCGGCATGGCAGTGCAGATGGCTGCTGTGATGGCATAATCGCAGTAATATTAGTTATGATTGCAGTCGCTCTCTGGACTAACGCCTGTGTCTCTCTCGCAGCTGGGGACAGGAATAGCGTGGGCAGCACTGGCAGTGTGGGCAGCACCCGCAGTGCAGGCAGTGGCCAGAGTACAGAAAGCAACAGCGCCCCCAATGGACCACAGCAACACACCACCAGCCCGGACACCAGCAAGGTAAACATTCACTCTGAAGGAAACACAACTTCAAGAGTTACTTTTTAAAAGGAAAATATGATTCCTATGTGAGCTGAAGTTTTATTGCTAGGGTTTCTTCTGACATTTTATCTCATTTTATACAGGCAACACCCTCTGTTGTGGATTTACTACAGCCAGATCATAACAAACTTCCAGACACAACCACAGGTAAAGAGTTCCCTATGGATATTTATACAGTTTGTGTCTAGATAGTATTTGGACACATAAAATGTATGAACATTACTGCATTAGATAAAATATCAAACCAAGTTCCTCTGATAACTGGCTTCATACATCAACATAAAAATTGGCAAAACACCAGCTCATTCAAAGCTGTTGAAAATGCTTTCAAGTGAGTCTTTGTGCATGTTGTTGTTTTAAAGGAGTTCCTCGCAGACCTGTGCTGCCCACACAGAGAGCAGGAGAGCAGGGTTTCTCTCAACAGTTTGTGCGTCCTCAACAGTTGCTGGAGGGCAAGGTCAGAAAACACTTTTACAGATAGTCCTGATCATATTTTGATATCACACATTCAAGTTGTATTGTAAAAATACAAATGTTTTGTAGATAGCAGAGTACAAAGTAAAATTCAGATTTTGCCATAAAATATCTTAAACTGTCTATTAAAATATCATGCATTCTGTTTGCTACCTGTCATATCTCATGTCTTCTGTTATAGGACGCTGAGGCCATTTATCAGTGGCTGAGTGAGTTTCAGTTGGAGCAGTACACTGCTAATTTCCTCAACGCTGGCTATGATGTGCCTACCATCAGCAGAATGACCCCAGAGGTACGTTCGGAGTGCCAGTGTTTGGTTGCTTTGAGTGACACTG
This sequence comes from Labeo rohita, assembly GCF_022985175.1. Lineage (NCBI taxonomy): Eukaryota > Metazoa > Chordata > Actinopteri > Cypriniformes > Cyprinidae > Labeo > Labeo rohita. The sequence continues at coordinate 33,661,004 of NC_066871.1, forward strand.
CAGTGTTGCTGCAGATGGAGTTGATATTGATTGAGTATTATGGCATTTTTTTCAGGATCTCACAGCTATTGGTGTGACTAAACCAGGCCACCGTAAGAAGATTTCTCTGGAGATCGGCAACCTCAGCATTCCAGAATGGCTGCCAGAGTATATACCAGTAAGTCAATGTACATTATACGCCAGTGGTTCTCAACTCCAGTCCTCGGGACCTACAGCTCTGCATATTTTGTATGTCTCCCTTATTTAGCACACCTGATTCAGATCATCTGCTCGTTAGGAGAAATATCCACGAACTGAACTGAGTGTGTCAGATAAGAGACACATACAAAATGTTGAGAACCACTGTTATACACTATACATGAAGTTATCTTCAGTTCACTCACAGTTAAAACTCGTCTCTTAGCAGGATCTTGGGGAGTGGCTGAGTGCCATAGGTTTGCCTCAGTATCATAAGAAACTCTCTGAGAATGGCTATGACTCGATAAACATCGTCCGAGATCTCACATGGGAAGACTTGCAGGAGATTGGCATCACCAAACTAGGTGAGTTTAACCTTAACATGTAATTGAAGTACATTGTGGTGCTGTAGTTTAGATAAGGGTTACCATAGCCAAAAAAAAAACACTAGAAATGACTGGAAGTTTAAAAATGTTGTTTTCTTTACTGTAACAGAGGCTAGCTATTAAAGGATTAGTTCACTTCCAGATCAAAAATGTACAGATAATGTACTCACCCCCTTGTCATCCAAGATGTTCATGTCTTTCTCTTTTCAGTCGTAAAGAAATTGTGTTTTTTGAGGAAAACGTTTCAGGAATTATCTCCATATAATGGACTTCTATTGTGCCCGTGAGTTTGAACCTCCAAAATGAGTTTGAACCTCTCCAAAATGTAGTTTAAATGCAGCTTCAAAGGGATCTAAACAATCCCAGCCAAGGAAGGAGGGTCTTATCTAGCAAAACGATTGGTTATTTTCTAAAAAAATTTTCAATTTATACACTTGTTAACCTCAAATGCTCATTTTGTCTAGCTCTGTGATGTGCATGCCTGCTTTGTGCACTCCAGTTCAAGACAGTAAGGGCATGTCGAAAATCTCCCATCTCATTTTATTCTCCAACTTCAAAATCGTTCTACATCGCTGCAGAAGTACCGACCCAGTGTTTACAAAGTAAACATCCAAAGAAGGTCAAACGTCCTTTAAAAAAAGGTAAAACAGTGATGGAGGACGATTTTGAAGTTGGGGGAGAAAATGGGATGGGAGTTATTCGACATACCTTAACTGTCTTGAACCAGAAGTTTACGCAAAGCTAGAAAAGATGAGCATTTGTGGTTAAAATGTATATAAATTGTACTTGAAAATATCGTTTCGCTAGATAAAACCCTTCTTCCTCAGCTGGGATCGTTCAGAGCCACTTGAAGCTGCATTTAAACTACATATTATGAGTTCAAACTCACCATAGAAGTCCACTTTATGGAGAGAAATCCTGAAATGTTTTCCTCAAAAAAACAATTTCCTCACGACTGAAGAAAAAAGACATTAACATCTTGGATGACAAGGGGGTGAGTAAAATACCAATAAATTTTTGTTCTAGAAGTGAACTAATCCTTTAAGAGCTGTGCTGGTAAAACTCACTTTTGTGATCTCAAGAGGTGCACTAGTGACTGATGCTAGTGGCTCCAGTCTTTAGTGTCCTTGTTAGCACACTTGTATCCCAATCCAGAACCCCCAGCTCAAATCCCACATGGAGTGGGGCAAGTAGAACTAGAGGGGTTACACTGGTGCCATGAATCGGATAGGAGTGAGGTTTAGTGAGTGTAATGAAGGCTATCTAGTAAGAGCGTTGCAGATAGGACTCACTTGCCTGATCTCAAGAGGCACACTAGAAACTGACGCTAGAGGCTGTGGATTCTTGTTTACCTGCCTACCTCCCATGCCGGAAATGCCAGCTTGAATCCTGCTTGAAGCAGGGCGAGTAGAACCATAGGGGTTACGTCATGCTGTACTTGAAAATTTTAATTGGCAAAATTTTGCCGTCGTGTACAACAAAACCTTCTTTCAAAAACTAAAGCAAGCATAATATGTAAGAAAATCATACTTCTGAATCAGTTCTTTTAAATCAGTAGGTTGAACTTGTTCACACTGGTTCAGATGGTCATCCAATGGTCATTAATGATTTCAAAAATCAAATCAACTCTGATACTGCAATGTAATTTCGATGTCTTTGTACAGATCTTTGTTAAAGGGGTCATATGATGTTGCTAAAAAGAACATTATTTTGTGAATTTGGTATAATGCAATGTGTTTACATGTTTTGAGGCTCAAAAAACATTAATTTTCACATACTGTACATTATTGTTGCTCCTCTCTGCCCCGCCTTTCTGAAACACGTCAATTTTTCCAAAGCTCATCGTTCTGAAAAGCGTGGGTGTACTCTGATTAGCCAGCTATCCAGTGCGTTGTGTTGGCCGAAAACCTCAAGCATGTGACAGAAATGTTACGCCCCTTACCATGTTGTGATGCCGTGTCCCAGCGTGATGAGACAAAAACAATAAAACCCTTTATAAATGAGGCATTTGTTGCATCCAGTGAGGACATAATAACTGATTATAATGACTCATACTGTCCTTTTATGTGTTGTGTTGCGTTGTGTCACATAAACATAACGCCATATCTGCATTTGTGATTGTACAAACGTCAAATAACAAGCCTTAAGGTCATTGCACACGGTCCGAAATTTTTGTATGCGTTTTTAATTCTTTTTTTTTTTCTTATTCGTCATTCTTTCCTATCAAAATGCTTGCTACGGATGTGAAAATGCAGAAAATTGCAGACGAACGTTTCAGAGGCCGTGTGTAAATGTGACTGACACAAAGTGAGGTTGTATTTATTTTTTTAACGTGCAAAAATTTCGGACGAGAATTTCGGACTCAGTGTGCTAAGACAGTTACTCTACACTTCTCAAAACTTGCATTTAAATAGCCAGTAGCAAATTCTTTAAATATGAAAACGTACTAACAGGCTATGAGTCGGAAGTGCCAGTGCAAAGTTGGAACTGCACCACTTTATAGTGCGCACAGCTGGCATTGTAGTCTACTCTCCCAGGTTCAGGAAACAGTCCTCTGTAAAATGCGCTGCACACACTCGAATATTTGTTTTGTACTGCTCTGGAATAGTGTTGTAAATATAACTTAAGCACTAATTTCTAGTTGTGTACTCATTTGGAACACCAAACAAAGTAGTTTCACTTTCGCAACGAAACACACAGCGGCTACAACAATACTACAGGTATATAGGATAATAGTTACAATGCCTTTGTTTGCGTATACATCAGGGCTGTGTTATGCAAACTACACAATAATGTTGGGGCGTGTTTGAGCCACTTTAGGAAGGTGTGGCTGAGTCTTAACTTTTACAAAGAATATCTCTTTGGGTTTGAGACTTTAATCTTTGCAACTTTACAGATCTTATATATGCACAAACAGCTTGTAACACTCCAAAAACAAAGGAAAATATGAAATGGCATCATTTGACCCCTTTAAAAGTTCATCAGTGTGTTATAAGTATTTTGTTACTCTTTAAATCCATTTGGCATTAAACATTGTTTGAATGTTTTTTCATCGCTGAAACAAGATCTTTCATTATTTCAACCACATTTCAACATTGAAGGCCAATCACATTCCAGCTGGGTAGCTCTTCCAGTTTCTGTTCTTACTGGCCATGACCTTGACTAGGGCATTTTCATTTTTATTCCTCTGGCTTAACTCTGGGAAGTCCCACTCACAGTTAAATCTTATTGTTCTAAAGTCCTTTTCCAAATTATTGTATATTCAGTATCAAATATACATATCCTGTGTATCCTGTTGTATTAAATTCATGATTCATGTGTGACAGTACAGTGTTAAGTCAGTGTACGTTTGTGTGTCTCTGACAGGCCATCAGAAGAAAATGATGCTTGCAGTGAAGAAGTTGTGCGATATTCATAAGGCTATTCTGCAGGCGGAATCAGGGCAGGGCACACTGCGGCGCAAAACCCCCGCAGCCCTCGACCTGGTCACTATCGAGCCACCTCCTGATTGCAGCGACCTCCCTTCGCCCCACACGCCCAAGATGATGACCTTCCAGGACAGCGAGCTGAGTACTGAGCTACAGAGCGCCATGTCCTCCCACTACAGTGGCTGTCAGGATGGTCTGGCCATCAAGAACGCAGTAGGTATGTCCTCCAGTCAGGAGAGCATTGACACGCGCTCTCGAGGCTCCGGACGCTCTCAGGAGCCCCCAAGCACCCCTTCCTCCACTTCCGCTGTGACCCCTTATAGCTGTTCCCGAGAGAGCTTAACGAGCCCAGACAGCAGTCCTGCTAAAGAGCGCAACATTCCAGAAGGCCGTGACCAGGTCCCACGTCCTCAGCTACCACAGCAGCTGCCGTTCAGTGCATCCACAGGCTTTAAATACCCAGCGGTGCCTGCCAAACCCAAACTGAATTCTGGTCCTTCTCCACAAGGCTCTCCTGCTCATAAAACCCTCAATTATCCACGTTCACAATATAGCAGTGCCACGCTTGACCGTCACTCTCCTAGCGTGACTAAGAAGAGGACACAGAGTCTTTCCCGGTATGCTTTGTCAGATGGTGAACCGGATGAAGACGATGATGATGAAGCAGCTCATCTAGCCAGTATAGCCATGCCTTCTTATGCCACACTGAGCCGCAAACCTACCCGTGGCCAGCTGGCACGTCTTCAGTCTGCCCCTGAGCAGTCCGTCGGCCGAAGCCACTCTTTCGCCATCAGGGCTCGGCGTAAAGGGCCTCCTCCACCACCACCTAAACGCCTTAGCTCCGTCAGCAGCAGCAGCACTGGTGTTGAAATTGTCTCTGACATTCCAGCATCACCTTCTGGAGGAGTTGAGAATGGCAGACCTGGAAACGTAAAGAGCATTGCGGCTGCATTAGAAACAGTCCTACCTGTGCCTACGGTAGAGCTCCTTCAGGACACCACTACTGTTGTTTCCAGTACCAACGAAGCGTCCAAGCGTAGACCTGTGAGTCAGACTGAATCCACCCCAGTATCCACCAAAGCAGATACCGACAGAGCGACAAAGTCTGACACGGAGGAGGAGGAAGGAACGAAGGATTCAGGCCTGGAGAGCTCATCCTCACCTCAGAACAGCTCCAGTGAGTGCATCCCCTTTGCGGAGGAAGGCAACCTCACTATCAAACAGAGACCCAAAGTTGGCGGGCCTCTCAAGGCCGAGACCACTTCAGAGTTGCCAGAGAAAGCCAAACCAGCCAAAACCCCTGAAGTTCCGGAGTTCAACCTCAAAGAGTCAGACACAGTGAAGAGACGGCAGAAGCCAAAAGAGAAAGAGCAGCCAAACGCAGCATCTGACAGCAGCCTAGATGGAACATCAGTTTTAGAGACTCAGGACACAGTGAAACTCCGCATCAGTGAAACCGATATGAGCCTGCCATGTGTGGAGCTTCCAGGCAAACCAGTGAAAGCACCTCCACCTCTTGCTCCCAAACCTCCCAGTCCCCTGAATTCAACACGGCATGCCTGTAAACCAGATCCTGCTCCTATAACAGGTACAGCCTACAGATACTGATAAGGCTTGTCAGCTTTTTAGGTTTGATGCAATGCATTTCAGCAGATCTTAAGTGTTGTTACAAGACAAATACTGCTCTGATTTATAAATTATATCATTTTGTAGCTTGTGTTTATTACGTTAATTGATTAGTTCACTTCCTGAATAAAAATTTCCTGATAATTTACTCACCCCATGTCATCCAAGATGTTCATGTCTTTTTCTTCAGTCAAAAAAAGTAAGGTTTTTGAGGAAAACATTCCAGATTTTTATCCATATAGCTTCAACTTCAGTGGGGATCGACAGGTTGAAGGTCCAAATTGCAGTTTCAATGCAGCTTCAAAGGGCTTTACACAATCCCAACCAAAGAATAAGGGTCTTATCTAGCACAACGATCTATCATTTTCTAAAATAAAACTACAAACGCTCATCTTGAACTAGCTCTGGGATGTGCATATGTGACTTGACTCATTGCATAATAAAGTTGGAAACACCACACGTGATTAGCTCTTCGACTGTGTACTTCGGTTCAAAAAGGTAGGTAAGGGTGAAAAACTCCATCTTATTTTCTCCTCCAACTTCAAAATTGTCCATCATCAGTGTTTTACCTTTTTTTTTTGTAAAGGGCATTTGACTTTCTTTGCACGTTCACTTTTTGGGTCGGTATTTCCGCTTTCATCACACGTGACTTTTCCAACGTTGACTACATAATGCGTGAAGTTGGGCTGGTGCGAGATGAGCATTTGTGGTTAAAAAGTATAGAAATTACT